>NW_026873358.1:0-14717 GCF_032173495.1 Musca vetustissima
TCTATATGTGTACCAAAAATCATTGATGTGCCACAGAAAAACAAAAATGCTGATTTTTGAAAATGAAATATAAAATATTGGCAATATCGCCCATATATGCCAAGAAATAAAATAGTTAGTTTTACTTATGTTCGATTCGCCATTTTGGATTCTTTTCTGATTTCTCTTTGATTTCTCATCTGATTTCCAAATCTGATTTCTCATTTTTAATTAATGACCATACGACCGCCATTTTAAATACACCCTTTTGAATTTTTACTTTTTTATTGCAAAATCATAATCAGCGTCTTTATAAACCTACAGTTATAATGATGGAAAACTATGCGATATTTGGCTTATGGTGGGACGCAACTATTACTTGTCTTTTGATTCATGGAAAATATTCCAAACAGCCATATCTGTATAAGACAGCTGATAAATGTTGAAAGAAAACAACAACAACGAAAACACAACACTGTCAATCAACTCATGAAGTTCAGTAGCTCAAACATTATTGGGCGAATTGGTTTGCGGGTTTCATTTATCTGTACAATGTACGCTCAATCAGTTTGTTCGAAAAAGGCTAAGAATATAATCAGGACATCCGCTATCAACGTCAGTGGTTGATTGAACGCTGTTTGACAAAATGAATACGAGAATCGGTTTTTTTTATCAAAGAAGACATTATAACGGCATATGAGTGACTACAAAAGAAAAAAAAAACTGGTTAAAAAAAAAATGTCTCCAATAATTTGAGTTCCAGAATGTCTCTTTGATGTTTGTTAACAAGTTTTGAAAATATGACCGATTTATTGTGTCAGAATGAAGGGATAGCGGATAGTATTTCTCAAACATTAAACGCGTTTTTCTAGAAACGGTGTTTTTACGAATGGACTCAAAAATTTATAATCTTATCCGTACCATATTGTAACACGTTATTCGGTACGTACCTACCCATCGTATGAACAGGCATAAATGACATCGGTGGAGGCCTTACTTGTTTTCTGAATTGGTTTTGGTTTCAAGTCCAATATCAAAATAACCAAAGGCAATATCGACGAAAAAAATTATTTTAAATAATGTTTTATTTTTTACAAGAATAGAATACAATTTTGATGATGCATTGCGTACTATTCGAATATGAAGCGGTTTAAATAATTTGGACTGTATACACAAATTGGTACTGTACACATTTTTGCCCTAATTTCTATTGTTGTCCATAATCGGGTCTTGACATATATGGGGTTAACAATAACATTTAAAGCAAAAAAGGATTTTAAGAAACTAGACCGAGTTTTAAAGTTAGTAGCTCGCTTATGCGACTGATATCAACTCAAGAGTGTTTAAGTTTTCAGTACAGACTAGTATAGTATAGTAAGGAAAGTAGTAAAGTCGGACTGGGCCGACTATATGATAACCTTCACCACTTTGGGTAATATTCTACATAGTCTCCTAACAGATGTCGCCTTTTCAAAAGAACATTGATATGAAATTGAATAAAAGACGAACAATTTCTAATAAATCGGATGAAATTATATAAGAGAGCTATATCTAAATCTGAACCGATTTTCTCGAACGTAACACACGTCATTCAAGACTTAGTTCAATACACTATGCAAAATTTCGTTCAAATCGAAAGATATATAAAGACTTCGGGGCACCATTTACATAAAATCGGACGAAACTATATACAAGAGTTATATCTAAATTTGAACCGATTTTTACGAAACTTTGCACACATCATTCTAATTCTGTACCCTATGCCAAATTTCGTGCAAAAGATATAAAGGGACTTGGTGCACCATTTACATAAAATCGGACAAAACTGTATATAGGAGCCATATCTAAACCGGAACCGATTTTCTCGAAACTTAACACACGTCATTCAAAACTCAATTCAGTACATTATTCAAAATTTCGTGTAAATCGAAACTTATATAAGGACTTCGGGACATCATTTACATAAAATCGGACGAAACTATATACAGGAGCTATATCTAAATCTGAATTGATTTTCATGAAACTTAGCACACATCATCATTTAAATTTCGTGCAAATCGAAAGATATACAGAACATTGGTGCCCCATTTACCTTAAATCAGACGAATATATATATGTGTTTTAGCTTAGCTTATGTGTTTTATATCACAGATATTAGAATGATACGTTTCTGTTTACAAGTATATTGGTTAAACCATGATATTTTTATAGGATTTCTAACATACATGCAGACAAACATATAAACACCTAGAATCATCATCACTATGTCATTGCAATACTAAACTAACCTTTAAGCCAACGAATGAGCGAACGCACCGAGCTGTGTTTATGTGACCATAATGTTAAGTGTCTGGTGTCTGAAGTGATTGAGGATGTGTGGGTGTTTGTTTGCTTATTTGTCCCTCCCAAGATCCCCTCCCATACTAGTTGTTTTATTTTGCTATGCAGTAAAAAAAGTAAATGGCGGAAAATTATTTCCGCTCTCCTTGTGGTGATGGTAATTTCAGTGTGAAATAAAAATAAATGCTTCAGCATTTTTCTGTATTATTACTATCATTGCTACCTCAGCGCCCAGGGTTTTGGAGTTTTTCTCCAGCACAATTCCAACAAACGATGGTGGTGATGGTGGTCCATGGTTCAGCTGGCTTGTTGCCTCTCTGTTGGACAACCAAGAGACCTCAGAAATATGGTCAAATGTTTGCCTTTGTGCAATTCTGCTCACCTCTCCTTCGGTCTCACCCCTCTTTTTAACAGTCACATTGTAAACCATAGTTTAGTGTAAAATGCCATTTTTATTCCGTTTTATGGTCTGTTCTGTTTTTTTGTTTGTTTTGTATGTAGTCGGAATTAATATAGAGATTTTAAACATTGTTAACTGTTCAAATTGAAAAGGAAAAAAGGGGACGCAAAAAGACAATGTGGGCGTTTACGTAGAAAAACAACCATCCTATGTAACAATTACAACTATTATTGAAATATTTACACTAATGTTATTGCAAATGATGAATTCGCTCATTCATTCGTTTATCATGGAAATGTCAAATGAACGGATTTATGTGAATTAATGCAATAAAAACAAATTTTCCATTAAGTCCACGATTAAATTGTTGAACATTGTGGAAGAACATTATCTTATTTTCCATTAGATGCCATTTTAATTTCAATTTCAACTGCAACAACGCCGAGAAACTGCTTGAATGTTTTAATTTAAATTACATTTTCCATTAAGTAAAATAGTAGAAGAAAGGAAAGTGAAATAAAAAAATCAGCCTTTTGCATCCTTAATCCTTCAATATCATTAATTTGGAAACCGTTTTGTTGTTTCGTCAATCCATTCAAACCAGAAAAAGGAGATTTTATTCGGGGGTTTTCTTGGTATTTTGGTATTGCGTTTTCTTGACCTTAATATTTTACAAAACTTTATTGATTCTGAAAAATATATATATTTTTTTAATTTTCACTTATATGGGCAATATTCTAATATAAATATCCAATATTCTATTTTCAAAAAATCAATTTTTTGTTTTTGTGGCACATCAATGATTTTTGGTACACATATAGAGAAAAATGTTCTTACTTCGAAACCGTTCGCGATCAAATTTTTGGTTGATGCGCGCAAAAGTTATCGAGGTTTCAATTTGGGGCATAAGAAAAAAATCTTAAAATTACGCCGTTTACTATATTGACCAAAAACGTTGATATATATCTTCCTTCGTAAATTAAGAATACGAATGTATTATAATAATCGCGATAAAGTTGCACATCTTCGCGAAATATGGGAAAAATTATAAAAATATAGGAGATTACGTCAATATGTTCATTATATTAATGACATACACACACCTAAAAAATAATTTAAAAATATCAACATAATCTAAACACCATGATGAATCAAATGATATCAAAATCACAAGTCCGTGTAGCGTTTTGTAAATGACACCGACAACAAAACAAGATATTGAGGAAAAATATCTGTTTTTGGTTCGAAGAAATAATGTCATCATATTTATTTTTTAATTTTATATTAGAAATTTCAGAAAAACTGTTGGGGTATTCTTCTGTTTTACCCAAATTTCGCCGAAAATTTGCCATATATGAAAATAATTACTTCATGTGTATAAGTATACACCTTGCGGATTGTACCAAGACCCTTCCGATAAATCTTTGGGTTCTGTAAGCAGAAATTAATCTTAAAATAAAACTATATTATGAAATATACATTTTAAATTTCGTCTAAATCGCGTAATTCTCAAAATCATCTGAGGCGCATGCGGTTTCAAGGAAGTAGTGAAGTTTATCTTCCAATCCATGTATATTTTGCGAAATTTCATTTGACGGCTAAGATGTGCCACATGTTGCATTGAAGTACCCAAAAACTCGTAAAACGCGAATAATTTCCGAAAAATCCACATGCCATTAACGCGCAACCGATTTCGGCGTGCACCCTAAAAAAATACATCGATCTATACCGATTTCAATGTGGTCCATTAAGAACCATGGATGGGCCAGCTCACACTATTTTTGAGATAAATTAGGTACATCTCTCTCTTTCGGCTGAAGTTTTTAAAGTTCTCTTTTCGAAAAAGATCAAAATCCGTATGAGGTCATTTATTGATGCGTAAATGATCCACAGAAAACGCAAATAAATCCGCGATATTTTCAAAAACATTTTTTGCCAAATTTCGTGTTTTTGGAAGGCCAGTTCCCGCCGTTCTAGTAGATGGATTTTCACGAAGAAGATTTTATATCATCCGAAACGTAAAAAACCTTATTGATCGCGGGTACCCATATCATTCAGTTGACAGATCTAAAAATTTCGCCCGAAAAATAGGTTTTTTAGAAATTTGATCGCACAAAATTCGCACCTTCGGATGAATATTACTCTGAAGCTGTGCATAATACATACACAAAATATATATCAAATTAAGCAGATTCGCGACTACAATAATCTTATAATCGATTTTTAGAAATTCATGTTTGCGTATTAAAGCTAGAAGTAAAATTCAAAAAACACTCAAAATCGAGCTTCAAAATGTCAGCATCATTCAAAGGTAGATGCAGTTAAAATTTTGAAAAATGATACATAAGGGGCGTAGTCCCTATTTTGTTGGCTTCTAGTTTTACTTTGACACGAATACCGTGAAATGAGTGGCTTAGTCACAAATCGATAGAGAACATAAAAAAACTGGTTCGCCTCAACCTGTTTTTACACATTTTTTTACATTAAAGTAGACACAGCTTCCACCAAAATAAAGTTTGGTGGTCAATATCATGAACAATTTGCAACGACAGATCAATTAACCCAAAATTATTCACTTTTTTCATATACTTAAGTAATTCCCGAGTTATAAAGGGGTGAACCTCCGCTTCAGCTATGTTAAAAATTGGAAATATTGCCCATATACATAGAAATTTGTCAGTGCTTTTCGGGCATAGCGTTGCACTGTTGCACCGTGTTATTATTTAAACCCATGCCACTTATACACATCTCTTCCTTGCCAACAAAAGCCATTAAGGCCTTACAAAACAAATGCTTAAGAATTTCTCCGTTTTTATTAAATATATATTTTATATTTATCTTAGGCTGCATACAGATCGACATCATCGTACTAGCCCACTCTCCTAACTCCATTCTTACAGATTGTCTTTTTGCAATTTGTGGGCTAGAAATTCCTTAACACATTTCAACCTTGGATGTTTGATTTTTATGGGTATCACACTGTGAACTGTATGGCATTGCCAAAATTATTTGGTTATTCAGGAATTTGATATTAAATAGTTATCATATTTATGTTAAACGACAGAGGAAGTCATGTAGTTATTACCTGTATGACTGAAGACACACATCTGCACAACCATCATTGTAAAGTTGCGAAAGTATGGGTACTTTTTATCAGATGGACATGCAAATATTTTCTGAATCGTACAAGAAATATATGTGAGGGGGATTTTTAAAAGGGAAAGTGGAATTTTCCACAATGAATAATAACTACTAAAATAGATACTATAGATGAGAGGACAACTTAACCTGCTTTAGACAAAGTGGTATTATGTCTTGCTCATTTGCTGCAAGAAATAAAAAATGATTTCGCAGAAAATGCTAAATTGAATTCAATTCATAGATGCAATTTTGCAGCAATATTCGACATAAATACAACATATCAAATAACGACATTTGTTGGCCACTTTGGACAATATGCCTGATAAGCCGCTTAATCAATGGCGAAACGCATCGCATGATAGTGGGAATAATTTAGTACCTCTCTGGCTTGCTTTCCTTTTCATTGCAACTTCGATCATGTAGGTCATCTCGAAAGAAAAATAAATAAAAACATTTACATGCATGGTCTTTCACCCTAACAAAAGTGTTTTAAGTTTTCAATTGACTCACATTAGTGAACCGAGGAACTTGTACAGTTTCTCAAACAGTTTTTGTATGAGTCATACATCTGATTTTTTTACACAGCATGAAGTATATTATATAGTCCACTCTTTCACCATAGATTTTCTCCTGTTTATCTGTTTCCGTTTACATCAACAATATTTAATTTTTTGCTCAGATGCCATAATATTGTATGCACATAACAATCTATAAAGTTCTAATTCATGTTATTGGATTACAAACTAATTAATTTGTTAAATCCGTACAAAAGCAAACAAACTAAATTATTTAGCTTTAGATGCTTTAAATTGAAATGTAATTCAAATAAAATGCTTGATCTATTTGAAAAATAATTATTTTATTTTTGTTTTTGGAAATAAATGCGAAGGGATTATAAGCTAGTTGTGAGATTTTCCAAAATATGTTCTTACATATGGTATATGACAAACTTTGCCAACAAGAAAGTTAACAAAATATTACATAATATGTTTCTTATGAATTACTTAGAGAACCCCAAAATAATTTTCATGCACCCTTCCACTATGTATTCCCATTCTATTTTTTTTCTAACATTTCATATTTTTTAGCATTATTCCTCACAACTACGACGACATACAAAAATCACAACATAACCCTCTAGCATGGAATCTAATTCCCATTAGTGTTTTATTTTGAGACTTTCAAATTTTGGATTTTGTTGTCACAGTCATGATTTTGATGGTTCTATTACATTTACATCGTGTACAACATCACTTCATTAACACGAGACTGTCTTGTGGCAAAACGCAAGTTGTATACATTATCATCCCCTCTCCCAAAACGGCACACTTATTCACCCACTCACAACGTATTAATATTTAATCTATCCAAGACCGACAACGAAAAGGAACTTCTTTGCATTTTGCGGCTAAAACATCCATCATCGTTACTAACATGCTGTTCTACCAAAAAATGCCAAACAAATTGATAAATTCTTCCCTCCTTAGCAATCTGCATATATTTATTAGATTATGAAAATACTACGAAGTATAATGTAGCCTTAAGAATGTTTGTCAGCAGGATGTAATGATTTTCGTGACTTTATATTCAGTGATTTTTTATTCAAATTATAATGCATTTTTGTGCATTAAATCCTTTTTTGTACATTATCCTTTTTGTATATATATGCATGTAAAACTCTTAGTGACATTAACACCTCAAAGAGCAATGAATTTTTATAGAATACTCTAAGTATAACAATGTAATCGTGGATTGAAAAAAAGTATACAAAAAGGCGTGGAATTTTTTATCGGTTTGGTTAAAAAAATCAAGCACCCAAACAGGCGTGGAGTTTTTAAATAATTTTTTTTCAAGCACCTGAAAATGCGTGGATTTTAAAGAATATTTTTCCCAAGCACCCAAACAGACGTGAATTTTTTACAATTTTTTTTTTTCAAGCACCCAAACACGCTTGGTTTTATTTAAGAATATTTTTTCAAGCACCCAAACTGGGGCGGATTTTTTAAGGAATATTTCTTTCAAGCACCACAACAGGCGCGGCCACCATGTGATGTGTTGATGTGTGCGTATACACAATATCCCCCTTCCTTAAATGTCAAGCATACGCAACAATGTCCTTATTATCGAACAGCCGATGCTTGTAATCAGAGTTATCCAATGCAGATTACAATCCAATTTGTTTTATTTTAAGGACACATACATGTTAATCGGTCTCAATTTGAAATGATAAACGTTTTCATACTCCTTTGTTATATCCTCCACTATAGTATGAATGTTTTATTAGGTTTTATTATTATTTCCGCTTGTAAGGTTTTATTATTATTTTCCGCTTGTAAGGCATCGACATTTCCGACCCTATGATCAGCGTAAAATTCTACGCATGTCCGTCTGTCTGTTGTAATCACTCTAGCGCCTAAACCAATTGAAATAGATCGCCAAATCTTTTGTCTGCAGGCAGGTCATGTTCGAAGATGGGTTACATCGGTGCACGTTTAGGCATAGCTCCCATATATGGGTACCACCAACTTTCGGTATTTTGAGGTTCTTGAGCGCGTTTTTCAACCGAATTCGCTGAAATTTGGTACTTTGAATTTGGTACTTTCTCTAAATTATAAATTTGGGTCCATTTTTTCGGAAAACCTCCATATAAGGGTACCCCCAATTTGTGGTATTTTGGGGTTCTTGGGCGCGCTTTTCAACTGTTCTTATTGGCTACTAAATGTCTCCACAAAAAATATTAATATAGGTCCACTTTTTCTGGTAGTCCCCATATAACGGTACCCCTCAAATTTTCGGTATTTTGGGAGTTCTGATCGTATTTTGACGACCGAATTGGCTGTAATTTTGTACTTCGAGTTCTTATTGGTTAGCAAATCTCTCCATTAAAAATTTTAAATATAGGTAAATAGGTAGGTACCCCATATAAGAGTACGCCCAATTTTCGTTATTTTGGGGTTCTTGAACGCGTTTTTCAACCAAATTCTTTGTAATTTGCTTTTTTGTAGTGGTATATGGTAACAAGCCTCCCTCCCAAAAATTATTAATATTCGACCCCTTTTAGGGGTAGTCCCCATATACCCCCTTTTTATGTTAAAATTCAAATATTCGCTAATTCCTAGCTTTGTAATCGGACAATTTTCTACATAGGCCTATGTTTAGACATACTCTCCATATAAAATGTCCGTCCAATTTGCGTAGTTTTTCCACAGAAAAAAATTTAATTGAAAATTGGAAAACCAAACACATTTTTAAACCAGTGAGCGGAGCAGTATAGTCGGACGGGGCCGACCATACGATACCCTACACAACTACCACGGAACTCGGATGTTTATTCCGATTCCCTTCACGGTGGGTTGTGTGATGTTCCCTACATTCGACTAGAAAACACAAAAAACAAGATTTAGTCCACTCCATCCCAAAATTTTATTCAGATCATCATCGAATAGTCAGGGTCCATTTGACCCGCTAAATAATGACCGATCTTTATCAAAGCAGGCATGCATATTCTCTGGCCCAATCCTCTTTTTCATGTAAAATTTCGCGATTTTCGGGTCATATTTGCGGTCTCTAGAGCGACTAGAAAAACCGAAAAAATTAAATATTTGGTCCATATCATCCTCTTAGTATTAACCCACCTTTACCAAAAACAATAGGGGTCTTCATTGGCCAAAACCCTTCCTACATGCAAAATTTCGCGAAGATTGGCCCATAACTGTGGACTGTATCGTGTTTACTAATTATAATGGACAGACGGACGGACGGACACACATGTCTAGATCGACTCAGCTAGTCGAGATCTGACGATCGCTATAATTGAAGGTGGGTCTAGGACCAATATTTCGCGGCGTTACAAACTATTGGGGCTGCACAAAGCTATAATACTCTGACAACATAGTTGTGTAGGGTATAAAAATTCCAGGAAAAAAATGCTATAAAAGATGCTAGGTGCTAGATCAATTTTGTTGGTGCTAAACGAGTTTAAAAAGTGCTAAATCTAGCACTGAGTTGTTAAGGTGCAGTTTGTTAAGGTCACACATCCACCAAGGCATCCAACCATCAACAGCTATGAATGCCACTCATTTACTCACTCTCAAATTTGTTCATGCTAGATTTCAACATTATCAAAACCCATTTCCAAAATTTGTTTGGATTTGATGTAATTTTATTTGTCAATATAAATCAGCTTCCCCGCTGCTAAATCCTTGGCAGCGGCCACAACTGGGTGTTTTCCTTGGCAATCTATGGTGGGGACTAGTTATTTACTTTGGCGTGAAATTAAGTTGTTGGTCAGTCATATGGCACTTAATTACACACGCTGTGCTACACTTGTTCCTCAATAATTCAGACTTAGAAACACTCAGTTTGGGGAATTAAAACAAATACAGCAATTGTATGCATGCACACATACTCACACACAAATAAGAACACATAAGTCCAGATTCGAGACCATTTAATTTTTGTGTGGGCGAGGGAAGATAAATGTGTACATATGCTTTGGAGTGTATGCGAAACAGACGAGTATGTGTTAATGTGTGGTCAGTTAAGTGCAAATGAGTGTTATGCCATGCTTTCAATGTGGGTACAATTATAAGGAACTCAGGAAAACTACTTAATGGCCATAACAATATTGCAAATAAAGTCGACTTTGTTGATGTTGTTCGTGGTGGGATTTTCTTCATAATCCTAATAGTGAGATGCGATGTGTGCTAGGTCGAATATTGTAAGATCTACGTTTTTTTTCATAGAAATAAATCTAAATAAGTAAAATATTTTTCTATAAAAAGAAAATTCTTACAAAGTTTTCAAAATAAAAGATTTCTAAATAATTTTTGATCTATAATATTTTTTAAAGTTCTCCCATCTTTATAGTCCTGGTAGAAATATTACACACAAAACCAGTAAGGAAAGTCGTAAAGTCGAACTGGGCCGACCATTTGGGAATATTCTACATATGTATCCTACATGTCGCCTTTTTTAAGAAACATTGACATGAAATTGAACGAAGTTATATATGTGATCTTTATCTATATCTAAACCGACTAACATCAATCCCTACACATGTCATTCTGCAACTTTTTATAAATTTTGTAAATCGATTTAAAGCAAACTTGACACACGCTATTCCGTATGCTGTATTGCTTAAAATTTAATCTGAATCAGACACCCATTGATTATTTGGTGTACAATTAACCTGAATAGGTCGAAATTATATATACAAGCTATGCTATATCTATATCTGGAAACTTGTCAGAGATTAATTTATATTAACTTCAGAACGTTTTATCAATAGGCCTAGCTATATAGCTAAATATACATGGGAGCTATATCTAAATCTGAACCTATTTCCATGAAACTTCGCACACATTATTATAGCCACACTTCAGTACGCTATGCCAAATTTCGTGCAAATCGAAAGATATGTAGGGACATTAGTGCACCATTTACATAAAATCGGACGAAAATATATATGGGAGCTATATTTAAAACTGAATCGATTTTCACGAAAATTTGGACAAATTATTCTAGACTTAATTTAGCATGCTATGCCAAAAGTCGTCCAAATCAAAAGATTTGCAGGGGCTTTGGTGCACTATTTACCTAAAATCGGGCTAAACTATATATGGGAGCTATATCTAAATCTGAACCGATCTTCACGAAACTTACAACACATCATTCTAGACTTAATTGAATCAATTCAGTCAATCAATTCAGGCTATACCAAAATTCGTGCAAATCGAAAGATATGCAGGGACTTTAGTGCACCATTTACAAAAAATCCGACGAAAATATATGGGAGCTATATCTAAATCTGAACCGATTTTCAGGAAATTAGCACACTTCATTTTAGACTTCATTCAGTGCGCAATGACAAAATTCGTGGAAATCGAATGATATGTGGGGACTTTGGTGCACCATTTACCTAAAATCGGGCGAAACTATATATGTGAGCTATAACCATCTAACGGTGAAAACATTGAAGCAGCAAAAAGAAAATAATTTTGGATATTTGCTAGATCAGTAGCACTTGAACATCACTAACGGCCATCCAGATTACCTCAAAAATATGATAAATAACTAGTGACAAATCATGGGTGTGCGTCATGCTCACTGTTTTCTTTCATGAATTCTTGCTACAAGATCTTATGTTCAATAAGCTTAAAGTTTTGGACGAAGAAATTCGTAAAAAGCACACGGAATTGTGGAAATTGCATTCCGGTTAGCAAATATTATTTTAATAATATATCAAATTATTTTCAATAATTATATTGCTTTGGTATGATTGTTTATTTTTTAATGAAATTTTATCAATGACCCTTGTGTCATGATGTTTCTCCTAGCACTAATTTCCAAACTTGCTTGAACTGGTTTTCAGTGCTTGTGTATGTTAAATATTAAGAGATATAAATGCATATTTAGTTTTTCCCCATATTTCCCTCACACACATTTTACAAAATCCAATTTGTTTTAATGCATACAAATCTCATTTACACAATTTACAACATCCAGAATTTTATAAATTTGGCACTTTACTGATGATGTTTTGTGTGGAGGTGTGCGTTACTTTGTCTCATATTACAATGATAAATATTGGGAATGAAGAACATAATTTAATTTTCTTGAGTGACTTTTTATGTTCGCCATCTATGACCACCTGTGTTCTGTTGGTTTCGGGTATATAAAATGTTTTCACATCACATCAAATATCAGTCATTCACGAAACTATATTCAGGAAGGAGGGGTATGTATATCGTATTGGCAATGTTACTCAAATTTCATGTCCATGATCGTGGTTCCAGTGTGTGTTACTGTAAGACACACACACTCACATATGTGAAAAAAAAACGCTATGCTATGAAATAAGATTTTACCTCATCGTCATCAGCATTGTCTTTGTCGTTGTTTTGTTGACCTCATCATCCTTCTGAAGGTGGAAGTGCCAAAAGCTGTTCCTGTTTGATGTACTGTTATTGTGACGCATAACCCACGATACGCGCATATTTTTCCTGTTTTTGTACATATACGTTCATGGCACAAAAAGCAAGAACAGCAAAAAATGTATTGGATTTTGCAATTCTTGTTGCAAAGTCTTTTAATAACATTTCAATAATAACATTTTCCCTTTTATATTTTCACTTACTGAACCGCCGATGTTGATGCGTGTAAAATGATGTGATGTGTTACCTACCTATACATTTACGTAGGTGTGTGTTGCGCATACATATATTTTTTTAAGTGCGGGGTTACAGACCTCAGCAAATATCTTTTCTGAGGAAATACACCCATATCGGGGAAAATTTGTTCGTTGATTGAAATTTTTTTCAAGACTTAACAAGGGGTGTTTTAATGAATATTTTTTTAAGTCTTACCAAGGCGTGGGGTTTTTTAAAGATTATTTTTTAAAGACTTACCAAGGCGGGGATTGTTTTTAATTTATTTTTTTTGATGACTTACGAAGGCGTGGATATTTTAAGGATTATTTTTGATTTTTTTAAAGACTTATCAAGGCGTGGATTTTTTTAAAAGACTTATCAAGGCGTGATTTTTTTAACACTTATTAGGGCGTGGATTTTTTTAAAGACTTATCAAGGCGTGGATTTTTTAAAGACTTATCAAGGCGTGGATTTTTTAAACACTTATCAAGGCGTGGATTTTTTTAAAGACTTATCAAGGCGTGGATTTTTTAACGACTTAAAGACTTATCAAGGCGTGGATTTTTTAACGACTTAAAGACTTATCAAGGCGTGGATTTTTTTAAAGACTTATCAAGGCGTGGATTTTTTAACGACTTAAAGACTTATCAAGGCGTGGATTTTTTTTTTAAAGACTTATCAAGGCGTGGATTTTTTTTAAAGACTTATCAAGGCGTGGATTTTTTTTAAAGACTTATCAAGGCGTGGATTTTTTTTTAAAGACTTATCAAGGCGTGGATTTTTTAATTAATATTTTTCAAGGCGTGGATTTTTTTAAAGACTTATCAAGGCGTGGATTTTTTTAAGGACTTACCAAAGCGTGGATTTTTTTAAAGACTTATCAAGGCGTGGATTTTTTTAAGACTTATCAAGGCGTGGAAATGTTCCACACGCTCTGCACCTGCTACTTCCCGAACACCCAATCTTGTGTAAATGTGACTGCAGGTTAAGATGTCCTGTGAGAATGCCTATCAGTCTACTTAGTTATTTCTTGTTTAGCGTAAGTATTTGCTTAGTCTTATCCTCATTTGGGTCCCCCCATAAGATTTTTGTGTATTTTCCAATCCTCTCGTTATTCCAGAGTGTTTTGTGCGCCTCTTTCGCCCATGACCTCATTTCTAGACGTGAAGCGCTAAAAGGTTTTGCACTGTTCACATCTATGTTGATTAGGTCAGTAGCACGTCTGGCGAGTTGGTTGGCTATCTCGTTTCCTATGACTCCTGAGTGACCCGGTACCCATATTATACGTACAAGACCGTGTCGTGAGAAATAGTTTATTGTTTTTATGCATTCCAATACAGTTTTTGATTTAACTGTTTTGGATGTTATTGCATTAATAGCATGTTTACTATCTGTCATGATATTTATGTTATTATGCCCAGAGTTAGAGCTTAACCATATTAGACACTTCGTTATAGCTTGAACCTCCTCCTGTAGGATCGTATTGTAATCTGGCAGGCGAAGTGAGATTTCAGTCCCCGGTTCTTCAATAAAAAGTCCCAGTCCCGTATTTCCCGCTAGCCGGGAGCCACCCGTGTAACAACAGTACCCCGGAGGCATATGTGCTAATGTTCCGCTGTTCCATGAGTCTCTGTCCGGTATCAGGATTTCACACAGGTATTCGATTAGACTCAAAGTGGCTAATTGAGTATCCGATCGTAGCATGT
>NW_026873359.1:0-146379 GCF_032173495.1 Musca vetustissima
GTCCCTTGAAATGATCTTCTTTAAAAAATCCACGCCTGTGGATGTCCCTTGAAATGATCTTCTTTAAAAAATCCACGCCTGTGGATGTCCCTTGAAATGATCTTCTTTAAAAAATCCACGCCTGTGGATGTCCCTTGAAATGATCTTCTTTAAAAAATCCACGCCTGTGGATGTCCCTTGAAATGATCTTCTTTAAAAAATCCACGCCTGTGGATGTCCCTTGAAATGATCTTCTTTAAAAAATCCACGCCTGTGGATGTCCCTTGAAATGATCTTCTTTAAAAAATCCACGCCTGTGGATGTCCCTTGAAATGATCTTCTTTAAAAAATCCACGCCTGTGGATGTCCCTTGAAATGATCTTCTTTAAAAAATCCACGCCTGTGGATGTCCCTTGAAATGATCTTCTTTAAAAAATCCACGCCTGTGGATGTCCCTTGAAATGATCTTCTTTAAAAAATCCACGCCTGTGGATGTCCCTTGAAATGATCTTCTTTAAAAAATCCACGCCTGTGGATGTCCCTTGAAATGATCTTCTTTAAAAAATCCACGCCTGTGGATGTCCCTTGAAATGATCTTCTTTAAAAAATCCACGCCTGTGGATGTCCCTTGAAATGATCTTCTTTAAAAAATCCACGCCTGTGGATGTCCCTTGAAATGATCTTCTTTAAAAAATCCACGCCTGTGGATGTCCCTTGAAATGATCTTCTTTAAAAAATCCACGCCTGTGGATGTCCCTTGAAAAAATATTCTTAAAAAAAATCCAAAATATTCTTTAAAAATCCACGCCCTGTGGATGTCCCTTGAAATGATCTTCTTTAAAAAATCCACGCCTGTGGATGTCCCTTGAAATGATCTTCTTTAAAAAATCCACGCCTGTGGATGTCCCTTGAAATGAAAAATATTCTTTAAAAAATCCACGCCTGTGGATGTCCCTTGAAATGATCTTCTTTAAAAAATCCACGCCTGTGGATGTCCCTTGAAAAATTGTTCTTAAAAATTCCAAAATATTCTTTAAAAAATCCACGCCTGTGGATGTCCCTTGAAAAAATATTCTTAAAAAAATCCCTTGAAATGATATTCTTTAAAAAATCCACGCCTGTGGATGTCCCTTGAAAAAATATTCTTAAAAAAATCCCTTGAAATGATATTCTTTAAAAAATCCACGCCTGTGGACGGCCCTTGAAAAATTGTTCTTAAAAATTCCAAAATATTCTTTAAAAAATCCACGCCTGTGGATGTCCCTTGAAAAAATATTCTTAAAAAAATCCCTTGAAATGATATTCTTTAAAAAATCAAAATATTCTTTAAATAATCCACGCCTGTGGATTTCCCTTGAAATGATATTCTTTAAAAAATCAAAATATTCTTTAAAAAATCCACGCCTGTGGATGTCCCTTGAAATGATATTCTTTAAAAAATCCACGCCTGTGGACGGCCCTTGAAAAATTGTTCTTAAAAAATCCAAAATATTCTTTAAAAATCCACGCCTGTGGATGGCCCTTGAAAAAATATTCTTAAAAAAATCGAAAATATTCTTTAAAAAATCCACGCCTGTGGATGTCCCTTGAAATGATATTCTTTAAAAAATCCACGCCTGTGGATGAACCTTGAAAAATATTCTTTAAAAAATCCACGCCTGTGGATGTCCCTTGAAATGATATTCTTTAAAAAATCCACGCCTGTGGATGTGCCTTGAAAAAATATTCTTAAAAAAATCCAAAATATTCTTTAAAAAATCCACGCCTGTGGATGGCCCTTGAAAAAATATTCTTAAAAAAAATCCAAAATATTCTTTAAAAATCCACGCCCTGAAAAAGATATTCTTTAAAAAATCCACGACTGTGGATGGCCCTTGACAAAATATTCTTTAAAAAATCCACGCCTGTGGATGACCCTTGAAAAAATATTCTTAAAAAAATCCAAAATATTCTTTAAAAAATCCACGCCCTGGAAAAGATATTCTTTAAAAATCCACGCCCTGGAAAAGATATTCTTTAAAAAATCCACGCCCTGGAAAAGACATTCTTTAAAAAATCCACGACTGTGTATGGCCCTTGACAAAATATTCTTTAAAAAATTCACGACTGTGTATGGCCATTGACAAAATATTCTTTAAAAAATCCACGCCTTTTATGGATGCGGTTTGAGAAAATATTCTTTAAAAAATCCACGCCTTTTATGGATGCCGTTTGAGAAAATATTCTTTAAAAAATCCACGCCTTTTATGGATGCCGTTTGAGAAAATATTCTTTAAAAAATCCACGCCTTTTATGGATGCCGTTTGAGAAAATATTCTTTAAAAAATCCACGCCTTTTATGGATGCCGTTTGAGAAAATATTCTTTAACAAATCTACGCCTGTCGATGCCGCTTGAAAAAATATTCTTTAAAACATCCACGCCTGTGGATGCCGCTTGAAAAAATATTCTTTAAAAAATCCACGCCTGTTTATGCCGCTTGAAAAAAGATTCTTTAAAAAATCCACGCCTGTTATAACCCGTGAAAAAAATATTCTGTAAAAAATATTTCACCTTCTTGGAGGAAGTTGACAAAGAATTTCTTTTAAACTTACCCTTAAAGCATCCTTTTGCCGGAACATTAACAAACAATATTCACATTGAAATGGCTTCTCACCGGTGTGACGTCTCTTGTGGAAAATCAAACTCTTACACTGGGTAAAACCGCGATCACATATATCACATATATAGGGTCGTTCTCCCGTATGCGTATAAATATGCTGTTTAAGAGTGGACTTTTGGGTAAACCCTTTGGAACAGTGTGGGCAGACATGCGGTTTATTACCCTTATGCGATTGCATATGACGATTTAGATTTGTCTTCGTACTAAAATCACGATCACAGTCTTGACAATAGAAACGCTGAACCTTCTGCTGAATTGTCAATGATATTTTTTCCTTTGGGCCCGCGGTGGATTTTGATGATGATGTTGATCTTTTTCGTTTTTTGCAATTTTCATTTATTTCGTAATACTCTATATTCATACGGTTATCATATAAACCATGTTCTTGCTTTACAAAATGATTATCATAAAGATTTTGATTGGCTGCATTGATTTCCTGGCCTGGATCTTCCTGATTTCCTTTTGTCGTTGATTCTTCGAAAACGTTCGCTTCAGTGTACTGCTGCTCGTCATGGTATTGTAATTCATGTACCTGATTATTTATCAAGGTTTCATATTGTGGTACATAATCCTCCGTATCGGGTTCTGTATTATGTATAACAACAGTATTGTTGTGTTGTTGGTCATCATCATCCGGAGTTTCTTCCAATCCCAGATCATGGAATTCTGTCGATGAAGCTTGACTTTCTTCTTCTTCATTTAAGGTAAAATGTTCCTGTTGTTCCTCTTCTGTTTCATTATGTTGTATATTTTCATCATGTATTTCATCGGTCTCTGGGGACCCGTTTTCTTCATCAAGTTCTGCTTCTTCATGACCCTCCAAAATATGTTGTATATCTTCTACATTGATCTCAGATTGAGGTGCAGCTTCTTTAACATTTTTTGTAATTTGTTCTTGTAAATCCATTATTAGATTTTCTTCTACACTTGCTGATTCGTTTTCATCAGATACAGAAGTGGCGTCGGCGACGGCTTCACCATAGTCCTGCATATCATCATTATCATTTTCCATTTGTTGCATATCATTTTCATATTCGGTCGCCACATTATCGGAATTTATAATTAAAATATTTTCATCTTCATCGTTGAAAGTGAGTGATGGTTTATTTTCATCGGTTTGTGGTTGTGGATTTTTAGGGTCTTTAATTTCCTCCACTTTTTCGGAATCCTTTGTATTGCTAACATTTTTGGTATGCGAAATCTCTGTTGATATTTCTTTTTGCTTGGGGGAAGTTTTTGGTTTGGAGTCATCTTTTGTGATAGAAGTTGTTTTATCATCATCCTCATGTTCCTGTATATTGTTCAGAACATCCTCTTCGAGTAGCATATCATCTATATTATCCTCATAATCGTTTGACGACAGATTGCCTTTTGTATTTGGCTTTGTAACTTCTTGAAATTCATTATTAATTTTAGCTAAAAATGTCTTCAAATTATTTTCCGATTCATGGGCTGTTTTTATAAATGAATGTGCCACTTTAAGACGCGCAATACATTTCGAACATATTATTTTGGGTAAATTATCCTTATCGGTGACCTTGAATGTGAAAAGAATATTAAAAATATATGAGGATCAAATGTCAAAGCATGATTTTATATTGAAATTTATGTCATAAATAAAGAATGGTCTACTCTCTCCAAAGCCTTAGAAGATGTACTAATACACCGTAATTACCACCGTCAACAGCTTTCCTAATGCTATCCGTAAGATGGAGCCAACATGTAGCAGTACTATGGCCAAGCCTAAAACCATATGGACAATTGTTCAATAACTTCCTACCATTAATGTACTCTAAAATTGCATTAAGTGCTCCGCAACTTTAGATAACGCTGGACGCAAACTGTCCACACAAAAAGGATACTTTTCGGTATATATACATCTCTTGCCAGATTTCGATAGAAGTTGAAGCATTTGATGAAGATAATTTCTTTCCTTTCTTCCTTAGATAGCTTATGACAGAATGGTTGTTCCATAAGCCGAGCTTAAAAAAGATTTCCAGGCGAGTCGGTCTTGTGTGCATTTCATCCATCAGATTCGTGGCCTTACCCTTCTGCGTGAAACATCACTTGGCTCGTTTTATTTGCCTTTTGAGCTGGGACATCGACATCCATTCTCACAAGATGGCCTAGCCAGCGTTGTCGCTGCTGCTGGATCCGTCTGACTATGTCGATGTCCGAGAATAGATGGCATAACTCATGGTTCATTCGACAGGGATATTCACCATCGACACAGATCGGCCCATGCTTCTGATCCATATGTGCTGTTGTATGGTAATATTAGCGTCTTGTAGAGTTTGAGTTTGGTCTGGCGAGAGGTGGCCTTGCATTTGAGTTGCTTATGGCGGTACCGACGTATATAAAATCCGACGTATATAAAATCATTCACTACCTCGAAGCTGTAGTTTTCAATTTCCATAATTGGTCCGAGTCTACTTGACGTCTTGCGCGATACCATCAGCTTGATCTTTTCGCCATTTACTGCCAATCCCACTTTGGTAGACTCCTTCTCAATTCGTTAAAATGTGGCTGTTACTGCTCACAATGTTCGACCCCTTATGTCAATGTCGTCGGCGTAGGCGAGTAACATACATACGCTGCTTGGTGTACAGAGTGTCATTTGCCATTGCACAGCCGTATTAATTTTACAGGAGTGCCAAACGCAGACAGGGCTTTAAACACCTCTGAACGGATGGGGCTGTCGAATGCAAATCCTGTAATATCAAATCTGAGGTCGTCCTCAAGTGTAGAGCAGTTTTCGAAACACTCACAGCTATCGGCTGTGTTGGGTACCAGGACACACAATCAATTGATCAATCAAATCACCCATATGTCATCTTTATCGGAACTTTAAGGCGTTCTTTGACGAACGAACTAATGAATTCTGGCACAACGAACCTAGGTGCAATGTTGCAAGATCTATCTGGCCGACTCTGTCAACCAAGTGAACAAACTCAGTGTTGAAATTAGAGTAATGACAGGAGTCATTACTGGTCATTGCAATACCAGGGCCTTTACCAGTAAATGGGACCATGATGTTACAAATGACTGCAGACTCTGTGCTGACGAAGAGGAGACGGAGACAGTTGAGCATCTCATGTGTCGCTGCACAGACTAGTTGGTGCTCACTTTCCACCGTCTCTAAGCTTCTTTTCAACTAAGGAACCTTATTTAATCTACAGCATCATTAGAAACCAAAAGTGGTTAGAAAAGTGCAACTTTAGCACGTAATATGTTTTTCTGTCCTTCTTTAGCCATTGAAACTATTCCCACCTTTCTCCTTAATACTTCTTGTTAGCTTCTTATTCTACCTTTTCCCAATGGACCGGAAGGTCTCAGAGTGCTGCAGCCACATTATTGACTGCACATGCCCAAACCTAACCTAGGCTGAGTATTATGTCGAGATTTTCGCCAACTTCACTTCAATTTTAAATTTAAATTGCGACAAAAAAGAATCGTTATTTCAGTCAATGAATTGAACTATAATAAAATAAGTCGACTGAACTAGTTCATTTCCTCTTAACAGTGAATCATGCAATTGAACCCAGGTGCATTCGAGAACAATACAAAACAACCGTAATAATAGCCGGCAAAAGGTTGGCCACCTTCAATGTTATTCCTAAAAAATATTTTGTATACATCATATCTCTTTGTGCTTGCACCTAAATTGACCTCACATATCATTGGTGGCGTTGCAGCCAATCATCAAGCCTGTACGAAAATTCCAGTAACAGCAAGTCTATCAACAACATCAGCGGTGCACACGGACGAGAATAGCAGCCCAGTTGAGATGACCAGCAACGACTTCAATTATAAATCTGGAACAAGTTCGGTTGCCTTTGTAACAACACCCGATGATAAGATTGCCAAAAAATTGGCTCATGGCCTAGTGGAACGTAAATTGGCAGCCTGTGTTAATATTATTCCGAATATTCAATCGGTGTACATGTGGGAAGGCAAAGTGAATGAGGATAATGAATATCTAATGATTATAAAAACACAAACCTCCCACATTGAGGAGTTAACCAAATGGGTACGAGACAATCATCCCTATAGTGTGGCCGAGGTTATAACATTGCCCATTGAGCAGGGAAATTTGCCATATATGAAATGGTTGGCCGAATCTGTACCCGAAAAGAAGTAACTTTTTTTATTTTTTTGCAATTGAATTGTAGTATATATGTGAATGTACTCTAAAAATAGATTTATATACATATTTTTTTGAAATAAAAAAAATATGGTCTTCTCTAATCGCAGCAATCTGTATATCTTATCTCCTATTTCTTGATCGGTCAAAACAAATTAAAATAACGTTGGAATTTTGAAAAAAGAAGCAAGTAAATAAGCCGTTAAGTTCGGTCGGCCGAACATTTTATACTATCCATCCAATGGAGTGCTTTCAAAATTCCTTAAGCCGACCGGGAAAAGTTAAACGGCACTCCATTTCAACAACATGACCTAGCCAACGTAGTCGCTACAGCTAGATACATCTGACAAAGCCGATGTCCGAGAATAGATTGTACAACTCATGGTTCATTGGATGGCGATATTCACCTATAACGCAGATCGACCCATAAATCTTTGGAGAATTTTTCTCTCAAACACTTCAAGAGCTGTCACATCTGCTTGCGTAAGTACACATGCTTAAGATCCATAAAACAGCACGGGTAGTATCTGTTGGTCTTGTAGAGTGTGGGTTTGGTCTGGCGGGAGTTGGTCTTGTTTCTAAACTGTTTACTTATACCATAGTAGCATTGTTCGGACAACACTATCCTATTTATGGTGATACCAAGTTATATAAAATCTATGACTACCTCGAAGCTGTAGTTCTCAAGTTCCATAATTAGTCCGAGTCTACTGAACGTCTTGAGCGTTGATACCATCAACTTGGTCTTCTGTAGTTCTCAAGTTCCATAGTTGGTCCGAGTCTACTGGACGTCTTGAGCGTCGATACCATCAGCTTGGTCTTCTCGCAGTTTACTGCCAGACCCCACTTTGGCAAAATCCGTCGCAATTTGTTGAAAGGTGCGGTTAGTCTGCTTTTCCAGAGGCAAATTTTTATTTGGCAAATACTGAGTTTGTAGGCGAGAGGGATGCGAGGAAGAAAAACAAAAATTTGCCTGTTCAGAATTTGCCGTACACGCAAATTCTGCTTTGCTCTGTTCGTTTACAAACCTGTTGCTTTTGTTTACAAACCTGTTGCTTTAATTTGTGCAAGTGAAATTTAATTTTTAATTTTTGCAAATTAATATAATAAAATATATAAAAAATAAATAAAATATTAAAAAAAAATCTTTAAAATGCAAACACTTTTTTTATTTTCTTTCTTTTGTATTTTGATTCGCAAATTTGGCAAAGAAAAATTTGCTAATGGAAAAGCAAGCGAAAATTTCAAAAGAGAAAACAAAAAATTTGCCAAATAAAAATCTGCCTGTGGAAAAGCAGACTTACCCGCTCCCAATGTTTGACCCATTATATCGATGTCTTTGGCGTAGGCGAGTAACATGTGTTGTTTTGTGTACAGAGAGTTAAAAGTCGTGTACAAACTGTCCAAATTACCTTTTACATAAAAAATTTTTATAGATATCCGACTTCCGCATTGGATTTAAATCTTTCTTCTATCGACAGATGGAAAATTCGACTTCGTGATTAAAAATTTTATTTTAATGTAAACTGTTTTTCTAAAAAGACGCCAATAAACCCCATAAATGATGTAATCATATGTATATGAATTTCGAAACTCCCCAGGTTCATATATCGGGATGTATGGACTTCCCTCATGAAAGTCAATTATTTTGCTGATCAAGTTGGCAAGAACTACCTCTAATAGATATTTCAGGAAATTCCTATATTTTTCCCATAAACACAACATACGTATTTTCATTTCCCCTGCTATATATAAAAATCTGGCATCTCTGTCTTCACCATTCAACTACTACAAAATCGTCCGATTTCTGTGTTGTAATAGAACAAATTATTTGAAAAATTATTTTTTTCCATAGCAAATCACTTACCGTTAAACGTGTTGTATATGTAAATTTTTCCAATAGATCTTCACAATTCAATAAATCCGAACCTTTTTCATTTTGCATACAAACGCGACACACATTTATATTAAACAAAAAATTCATGATTATGCTTGGCAAACTATTGCCATTGAACAAAATTATTCGAGGGAAACAAATGACTGAACGAACAGCTGTTGTTCACTGCATCTCTTCCACATAAGACTACGGTGACGCTTAAAATGTTTAAAATGAAGGCGTCACGTATACACTACACAACTAATGACTTAGAATGAAATTAATTGATGTTTTTTAATTAAATAAATAAAAAATAAGGAGAATTGAATTAAAAACAATGAAAAATACATTACATAAATTATTTTTTTTTATTACACAACAAAAACAATGTAACATTCCTTTAATTAATTTAAATTTACATTAGGCCATTCCCCGACGCCGTTGAGTAGCTCAAAGGCATTTACCTTTGTTCCACCATCAGCATTGTACTCTTTCAACCCAAACAAAACAAAACGAATCACAACAACAATGTTCTCTTTGGAAGAACTAAAATATCATTGTCGAACATGTCTAATAAAATTGGAATTTTGTGATGAAAATGGACAGGATACCAATAAATATGTGGTCATATCAAATTATCCAGATGTGGAACAGCTAATTTGCCTATGCCTGACGACAAGAACGAGCTCGGGCCTTGAAAATGTGGAATTACATATGCCGAATTTATGTCGACTTTGTTTTGATAAGTGGCTAGAATTTTCGCATCTCTATCAATTGCTGTTGAAAACCGACAAGGAACTGAAGCAGCTGGCAGGAAGAATATCACCAAATGGTTCAACAAGTCCTGACCATCTTGAAGAGGTAAATATAATTCGTGTTTTAGGGCGGTTTGTGGAACGTTTAAGTTCAAGTTGCTCTTGAGCCAATTCCAAAAAAAGCGAGAATTTTTTTCTAGTGGATGTCCATATTTTGTTTTGATTTTTAAAATGATCCACGACCATTGTCTAATCCTCACTGTTCCTAACTAATTAATAATTTGTTTTTCCATTTTGCAGGATAATAAAATATTCTTGGAGACCACCGATCCCATATCAAATTTAGTTGAAATTGGAAAATTTGAAACAAATTCTCCTTTTTTCCATGATAGTAATTCAAATTCTGACATAGAATCCAACGAGGAGCTAAATCATTTAGATGAACCACCACTTAGCGAAGAAAACCTAGTTCTGATATCACCAACAAAAGATGATTTAAAGACACAAGATTTATTCGATACAGATACAGAACAAACACCACTCGAACATTCAGATAAAGATGAGGATGATGATGATGACGATTTCATTCCCACAAATAAAACCGCAACTCAAACACAGGACCCAAAGGAAACAGTTACCAAAGCAAAGCAGAGACCTCGTGGTCGTAGAAAAAATCCCCAAAATAAGAAAAATGATCGCATGCATATTACAGCGAAAGCAGTGCGCAATAAATATGCCAATGTTTCGAATACGAAAAAAGCCCTCTATCGTTGTGAACCATGTAAAAAATATTTCTATGAAAAAATGCGTTATGAGGGTCATGTGAAAACCGTACATGAAGGCCTCAAGAAGGGCTACGAGTGCCGGGAATGTGGCAAAGCCTATAAATTCTATAAAAATCTCACCGATCACATGGCCACTAATCACACGGATACACCATCGGAAAATTTACTCTGTCAAGTGTGTAACAAACAATTCAAAACACAAACAACCCTTAAGAATCATATGAAAATCAAACATCCTGCTGATCCGGAAAGTACCATTAACAATCGACGGATAATATGTGACCAATGTGGATTTCTTGCGGCCAGTGTAGAATCCTTGACAGCCCACATAAAGAATTTGCACACCGAGGGGGAACACTTCAAATGTGAACAATGTCCAAAGGTATTTAAATGTCGGTATTATTTGAAACATCACACAATGACACATCACAGTGAAGTCAAAATAAAGCCATTCAAATGTAACTATTGTGAGATGGCATTCTCCCGACGCAATGGCCTGACCAAACACGAGCTAACACATCTCGACTACACGGAACGTATAAAATGTGATTTTGAAGGTTGTGATGTACGATTTTTAAATGCTGATGCGAAAAAACGACACACCCGTTTGGTTCATCTCAAGGAAAAACAGCATGTTTGTGATATTTGTGGCGAGGCATTTGGTATTAAGGCGACATTACGGCATCATCGTTATATTCATACGGGAGAAAAACCATATAAATGCCCGGAATGTGGTCAGGGATTCCGACAGCATACGGCAATGAAAACACACGCCAAAACACATTTTAAAGCGGCAAAAGCGAGTGCACAAAATACCGAAGTGGCGGTTCAAAATTAATTTAAATATTTTTACATTAGCATGTTGTTTTATTTTTAAGAAAATATTTTTTGTAGAATAAAACATTATTTTTGGTTTTTATTAGCATAAAACAATTCGAGAATAAAATTTTGTATGAATCGGTTCCAAATAAATTTAAGGGTCCACAAAAAATGTTGAACTTCCTCCTAATTTCAAAGTTTTCATTTATGCAAGTCCGGATGTTTTGGATTTCGGTTGGAAAATTTAGGTAAGACCAAAATGTTAAGCTATACTTTAAAAATTCCGCGATTATGATAGGATTTAACAATTGGTCCTTCGACCAAGCAAAATTAGTTTCTTGACCCAAAATCTTCCTTAAAATAAATTGCCATTTGACCTGAAATCTTCGTACAAAAAGTTTGTCCCCCACCTAAAATTTTGGTTGAAACAATTCGTCCTTCCACTTATAATCTTCGTTCCTACAATTGGCCCTTCGTCCTAAAATCTTTCTTCAAATAATTGGCCCTTTGACAAAAAATCTTCTTTAAAGTATTAGTTCTTTGACCAACAATCTTCCGTCGAACAATTAGTCCTTCGACCTAAAATCATCCTACAAACTGTTGTCCCTTCAATTTAAAAACTTTCTTCAAACATTTGTCCTTTGAACTAAAGTTGTTTTAAAGAAATAGTCCTTCGGTCTAAATCTTCAATTCAATTTATTTCATTAACGAGAACCTATCCAAAAGGGCCATAAACGATTCCAAAATCTTCATTGCATGGTATTTCAAAAATTGGTATTTCGACCTAAAATATTCCCTCAAACAATTCGGTTTTTGACTTAAAGTCTTCCTTCAAATAAATGGTCATTCGGCCTAAAATCTTCGTATAAAAATTTGTCCTCCGACCTAATATTTTGGTTTAGGCAATTGGTCCTTCGACCTATAATCTTCGTTCCAACAATTGGTCTTTCGACCTAAAATCTTTCTTTAAACAATTGATCCTTTGAACTAAAATCCTAATTCATTGCTGACCTATTTCAAAAATTGGTATTTCGACCTAAAATATTCCCTCAAACAATTCGGTTTTTGACTTAAAGTCGTCCTTCAAATAAATGGTCATCCGACCTAAAATGTTGGTTCAAACAATTGATCATTCGTTCCAACAATTAGTACGTCGACCTTAAATCTTCCTTCAAACAATTGGTCCTTCGACCTAATATCTTCCTTCAAACAAATGACCCTTCGACCTAAAATCTTCCTACAAACAATTGGTCCCTCGCTTTTAAATTGGTCTTTCGACCTAAAATCTTCATTCAATCAACTGGTACTCCGAATTGATCCTTCGTCTCACAACTGGTTTTACGACCTAAAATCGTTCATAAGACAAACAACGCCTATTGGTCTTTCGATCTAAATTCATAAAATTATTAATTCCATCTAAAAAAATCTTCCTTCAAAAAAACACTCCTTTGACCTAAAATCTTCATCAAAGCAATCCAATATGCTCCCTCCAAAAAGTGCACGCTTATTGGTCCTTCAACCTTTAAGAAATCCAAGCTTATTGGTCCTTCGACCTTTAAGAAGTCCACGCTTGTTGGTCCTTCGCCATTTAAGAAATTCAAGCTTATTGTTGTCACGACCTTAATAAATCCACGCTCATTGTTGCTTCTGTCTGTTATTTCGACAGACTTACATTACTGGATGGAGATAGAAATTTATTCTGATTAAGAATATATAAACCTTTTTATATTGTAACGCCATCTAGCGACGAATAGTCAACATAGATTAAGCAACGGCGTTACAATACAAAGAGAAAAACTCTTTGTGTCATTCACTGCGAAATGATTACCCATATGATATTCCATTTAATGAATAATCACATTGAACTATTTCGTTACGGTACGACACAATTTTATTTAATAGTTAAGAAATAAAATATTTATTAATAGAAAATACAAATTTATGAATTAGAAATTACTCAGAACATGCTTAAATAAGTGAGTGCTAACTATAGACACAACAAGATCATAAACGATTCCGATTTCTTTGGAATAAATGAATGGATCTGCTCTCCCCTGGAATGTGTGTTCAGACATTGAATGTTTGTAAACACGGTGATCGAAATGTGACAAATGGGCTGCTGGAATTCCCTCTATAGCGGTTAAATCCATTATGGATATTGGATCTCAATATCCTATGGCATTGCCATAGTCCAGAGCTTCCATACAACAAAAATTACAGCAATCGTAAAAACGTAAACATTATGTAACTTTCATTCAGCCGGTAGGGCAATGAGTCCGATATATTTTTGAGGAATAGCGAAACGTAAAAGAAATTATGCCGCAGCTTATATTTGGTGGAAAAAACACCGTGAACTTATACATATTAAGTTTATAGGACCCTTCCCATTCACATCCTAAATATAGAGCTCATAATGAAATATGGGCATGTTCAATTCCGAAGATTCATATTTTTATAAATTCACCGTTTATAAAACTTGAGAGATAATATGGCCAATATCTATTCGTGCGTCACATTTAGCCAACGAATATCAGTACATTCTGTAAAAGCAATAGGATTGCTACGGCAACAACAACCAACACCCACTCATAATATCATGGCAATATCCATCCCGTGATATTTTGACATGCAGGTCAATTTCAATAATGAATTTTTTTATCTTTACAGATATGAAAGTATATAGTTATACATTTAAACGCATCTTGGATAGTATACCGGGTAAGAAACGCTTTGGGGTCTATCGTTTTCTGCCAGTATTCTTTTGTTTGGGTGCTGCCCTTGAGTATTCTATGATCAACTGGACCGTGGGAGAAACAAATTTCTGTAAGTCTTCCATAACAAAAAAAAACACATATATTATTACACACTTCTAATTTTTCTCCACATTCTCCTTTATAGATCGCACATTTAAACGACGTCAAGCTAAGAATTACGTTGAAGAACAATTACATCAAACGGAAGCTGAGAAATCCGAAACGGCAACACAGTAAATTGTTTTTTTTTTTCGATACTTTAAATTTCTGCAGAAAGAAAGAAAACCCCCCATTCACAATGCCTGCTGGAGTCTCGTGGGGACAATATTTAAAATTTATGTCCTGTGCTGTATTATCAATGATGGCCGGTTCACAATTGGTGCATATGTACTATAAACCATTGCAGGACTTGGATGTATACATCGACAAAGAAGTTGAAGAGGTGTCAAAAACAAAAGGTGTAAAATTAACTGGAATATCTATTAAAAAGTCGGATAATAACAGTAATGCTACATAATTAATGGAAACAATAAATTAAAGTATAACTAAAAATACATTCGTTTCAAACCCGTTTGCAGTGGATTAGAAAATCAGAGTCAAAGCAGTCATAAAAACTTAAGAAGGATTATCAGAATTATAAGCGTGCATTTTTTAATTAATTTTATGAAGGACTTTTAGAGCTATGAGCGTGGAGATTTAAATTAATTTTAGGTGGGACTGTAAGAGCTATAGGTTTTTTACTTAATTTTGATAATGACAATCAGAGATATAAGCGTAGATTTTTTAAGTTAATTTTAGGTGGGACTATGAGAGCTATAAGCATGGGTATTTTAAATTAATTTTGAGAAGGACTATCACAGCTATACAAATATGAGGCAATCGTCACGAAAATTTGCACAGAATAAGATTTAGAACAGATATTAAGTAAATCAAAACAATTAGTTATTAGTTACTTGCTTCTTACCTCATACGATGGCCGATGCACGAACTTCCTATGTTTCCTGGTCATCCTGGCTACAAAAAGGAAAGTTGCATTATTATTTATTAAAAATACATTTAATAAAACTTCACCCACCTTTTAAAATTAAAGAAGGACTTGCAGCCATAGTTTGGGCAGATAAAAAAAAAATATTACATAATACCTTCTTCACAACAATTTTTTTCGCGACTTTATTACATTCAAAACGAATCACAGACACTTTATCCATTAAATATGAACCCCCATACCGGCGACCGACGGGGGCCAATACTTTTGTATGTAGGGATCGCGAAATTTACCGACCGATTAATAGCACGAAATTATATATTTTCACTAATTTGTAAAATTATATTTATTATATATTTATCATTTATAAATTTAATTATATTTATCACTTGTAATTTTTTATTAATGAAATTGATGCAACAATAGTTAGGACGATAGGCTTGAAAGCACTTTCAAATAATTGAACCCAATAACACCACTATTCCAATTTGTTTTCTTTCCATTGAATTTTTCTAATAAGAAACAGCAATTGAACTATTTGTTGCCTTCCGTTTTCTTACATTTAACACATTTTTGATTAATTTATTGGATGAAACAACAATTTTTTCTTTTCTTTAATAAAGTACACACACTTTTCTTCTTTTAATTTTTTTTATGGCTGCAGCGAGGAATAAACCTTCTTTTCATTCAAGCCACAACAAACTAATCAATAGATGCTAATTTTGGCGCGCTTTTTTACTAACACACTCACACACTTTATGGCAATTTCCGAGCTTTGTTGCCCTTTCTTTTTGCTTGCAAAACTATTTTCTTTTTTTCTATATTAAGATATAAAATATCACTTAAATTTTATTAGATTGCTATACACAATGACTTGCTTTATTTATATTTTATTATGTAATTTATAACATATCAATTATAATTTTAATTTTTTTATTCACTTCACTGTAATACGTTTTATCCCGGCCGTTGAAAATCTGAGAAACTCCAATAAAATGAATAAGACAGTATGTCAAAAAACAACAGGGTGTTAGAGGAAAAATTAAATGTATGTAAAAATCAGCAGGGTGCTACAGAGAAAATTAAATGTAAATGTGAAGTTTACAGGATGTTCCATGAACGGAAATAATAACTTTTGTGACCTATTTTGGTACGACAATTTAAATTTATTTGAAAACGGAAACAATTCAAACTAATAGAGTTTGACCAAATCTTTATTTATGTTTATAAAGGTTTTCAGATTCAAAACAAACATAAATGACATATTATCATGACTGAATTTTTGTTGTGACTACAGCATAATTATGACTGATTTGTTGTGCTATTTTCGGTCAAGTTCTCGGGCATCCTTAAACCGATTATACAATTGGACTTATGCCGAAACGTCATCTATTCTATAATGTCATCATTGTTATTCATATTTTTAAAACCTTGATCAATATTTATTTTTGAAAATTAAAACAATTAATTAACAAATATATTTATTGAAATTTCAGTGAAATACTTACTTAGCTGGCTTGTGACAGAACTTTCGTTCAATAAGCCGAGCTTAAAAAGATTTCCAGGCGCGTCGGCCTTTTGCGCAATTTTTCCAGTTTGAAAGATCATATCTTCAGCCATTCTCACAACGTAGTCGCTTCACCTCAATACGTCTAACAATGCCGTAAGCAATGCTTTTAAGTTGCTTACTCAGACCATAGTAGCATCCATTGGCCAGCACTATCCTTCTCCGAATTTCAAAACTGATGTCATTAGTTTTATTTATGGCGGTATCAAGGTATATAAAATCTCTGACCTACTCACAGTTGGCCCGAGTCTACTGGACGTCTTGCGCGTTGATACCATCAGCTTGGTCTTCTTGCCGTTTACTGCCAGACCCAATTTGTTGAAATATGGCTCTGAATCTCTCAATCTCAGATTACCATTTCTGTTCACCTTTGCCTCTCGTATGACCTTTTCCAGCAAGATGTTAAAAAGGTCACGACAAACTGTCAACTTGTCTGAATCCACATTCGGTATGAGGTTCAATCATTGGGCATGCATTCCTCTAGCCAAATTGTACTAATCAGTTGGTGCATGCTCCTTACCAGCATCTGACCACCAGTCTTAAATAGTTCGGCTTGTAACCCATCGGCACCTGCTGCTTTATCATTCTTCGGCCGATTGATTGATTCTGACCTCATCTTGGCTAGGTGGTAAAAACTCTATACCGTCATCTATTATTGGTTCTGGGGTATCCTCTTCACCGTCAGTGAAATAGATAAAAAATTGCAAATCTTAGCAGGAAACCCCATTTAACTGCACACATTTTCGGTATTTTCAGGATTTTAGACAAATTTTCCAACCGAATTATCTGTTTTTTTATATTTTAAGTTCAACTTTTTCTAAAAAATACCAATAATTAAATTTTGACATTTTCAGAGTTTCTGGACAGGTATTGAAACGAATTGCCAGTAATTTTATATTTTTATCTTTTTGTCATAGATTATGGGTTGTATGAAATGTCAATTTATAAAGGAATATCATAGTCAAACTCTTTTATTTTATTTTTACATTAAATTTATTTTATTTTTGCATAAAACAGATCAAACTTAAGATGTCATGCCTTAAGTCCCCTTCTATATTTCCCCATTAATGTATTTTCTACATTGAATTGTTTTCGTTTTCAAATAAATTCAAATTTTCGTACCAAAATAGAGTACTAAAGTCTTTATTTCCGTTGCTGGAACATCCTGTTAACTTTATATTTTCTCTGTAACACCCTGTTATGTTGACATACTGTCTTGTTCTACTCTCTTTGAAGTTATTCCAGTTTCTCAACGGCCGGGTTAGAACGTATTTCAGTGAAGTGAATTACAAGTAAAAATTAATAATATATTTTAAATTATATAATAAAATACACATATATTAAAGCAAGCCATTCTGCAAATCAATCTAATAAAAAATTAAGTGATATTTCATATATTTTTATAGAAAATATGAACATAGTTTTTGTGCAAATGAAAAGGGTTACAAAGCTCGCAAATCGCCCATATGTATGTAAATGTGTTAGTAAAAAAAGTGCGCGAAAATTGGCGACATTTCATGAGTTTGGTATTGTCTTAAATGAAAAGAAGAAAAAGATCTGTGATGTTGTTATAAATGTAGAAATTTAATTGCAAAAAGTGTGAGAAATTATGTGCATTTTATTAAAGAAAACAAAAAATGCCCAATTTTTATTTCTAATTAGAATTTCGTATGCAAAGGAATTAGAATAGTGGTATTATTTGTTCAATTCACTTAAAGTTCTCTCAAGTCGATTGTTATGCTAATTGTTTTATCAATTTCATTAATAAATATATAATAATATATAATTTCGCAAATATATTTACCCTTATCCAACAAATTCGACAAAACGTATATGTTTGTACACTTAATCGATCGATAAAATTCCTGATCCCTACGTACAGAGGCTTTGATCACTCGGTCGTCGGTATGAGGTCTTATTTGAAAGTGTTATAATCGGGAAATATTTAATTCTGAAAAATTATATTGAATATAATTATATTAAATATTTTTGCATTATATGTTTTCAACTCCTATATACTTTGAAAGGTAGGTGGTTTTTTTTTTTATTAAAACGGTATTATTCATAAGTAATAATACAATTGTCTTTTTGTAGGTAGGATGACATACAGGGAGTACGTTCATCGGTATGAGGTAAGAAGGATATGCATAAACAATATTTACTTTGTTGTACTTAATATTTGTTTATTGCGAAAATCCTTTTAATTAATCTGATTTGTTTTTAATTATAGTTATATAGTACTAAAAAATCATATTTTAAAGTTCGGAAAATACCATTAGACGGGATATTTAAACCCAAATAACTAACAAATCCAGTCAATATATATGAAAAATTGCTTCAATAATCCAATTTGCAGGCATAATTTAAAATTGAAAAGAATCGTAGATAAGTCTGTATTAAAGTCCGATTAATATACGAAAATCAGAACGATATCGACTTTATGAAGTCTAGGTATTTGGTGAACGATTTGCATAAAATCGGATATATACACACACAAAGTTTTCGTTCAATTTAAAAAAAAATCTGGATTGCGATTATCAATTATTTTCATTTCTGTTGCCCTGGAAAAAAATCTTGACATATGGCGATGCGTTTTTTGGACAATCGTTGTACTGAAAAATCCTTATAAGAAGCATTTTTTCCTTACTTGTCGATCCATATATATCCAATGTATTGCAAATGGGTCCCTGCATTTGTAATGTGAATGATGATACCAGGAAATTCAACCTCAAATCGTTATGCTGCCATATTCTCCACCACATTCGTGTTTAATTTTTTCTTTTTTTGTAAACAATATACGATTTGTTTCCCCTTGATCGCAATTAAATTGATCCAGCAGATAATTTTATATTTTCCTACATGTGTCCGGCACAACCTATATGGTTGTTATAGAACAATGCCACTATCATCAGTTTTTTAATACCCTCTACCATAGTATGAACTCATAGAAAGAATCATTTCCGATTTAAGCCTGTCTGTCCATCTGTCTGTTGTAATCAGTCCAGCTTCTCAACGAAAATCGCCAAGCTCGAAGATGGAGTATATCGGTCCACGTTTTGGAATAGCTCCCATATAAGGTTACCTCACAATTTTCCGCATTTTAGGGTTCTTGAGCGCGATTTCCCTGAAATTTGGTACATGGGTACCAAATTTCTCCACTAAAAATATCAATATACTTTTTCTGGTATACCCCATATAACGGTACCCCCAATTTTCGGTATTTTGAGGTTCTTGAGCGCATTTTTTGACCGAATTGGCTGTAATTTAGTACTTTGAGTTCTTATTGGGTAGCAAATTTCTTCACAAACAAATTTTAAATGTGGGTCCACTTTTACTGGTAGCTTCCATATAACGATAGTACCAATTTTCCGGGTTTTAATAGCATTTTCGATCGAATTGTCTGTAATTTAGTACTATGAGTTCTTATTGGGTAATAAATCTCTCCACTAAAAATTATAAACACGGTTTGTCGGTATAGGTCCACTTTTTGGTATGTTCCCTATATTTTAATTTTATGTTCCTGTCAGTACACCTATAATGGAGGGTTTTCAAAATTCGGCCCGACCGAAATTAAAGCTTTTGTCACTATTCCGATGAAGTGGAAATACCATAGACTTTTCAAAATTCACATAGAGTATCATAAAATCAATCTCTTTATTATTTACAAAATAATAGAATTAAAAAATATATGTATTATAAATAATAAAAACATTATAGAATAAAATTAAAAAAAACTACATTACTAAAATGTAGTCATTATTATAAAAACTAAATTATTTCTTCTATTGTAAATCTAAATTATTTGCCGCCATAGCATCATTATTATTGCTTTGCATTAAATTGTTGATAAAATTACGATTGATATTCATGGCTGCTGCTGATGGGGTGTTGGAAACTGCAATAGTAGCAGCAGTTCCCAGCACCGCTGGTGTTGCTGCCGCTGCTGCTGGTGTAGGCATTGTATCTGATATTGGTGGATTGATACTATTGTTGTTGTTATTGCTACTGCTACCATTCGCACCACCTCCACTCGCACTCGCCGCCGATTTATTATGGATTTTACGATGATTTTTCAAACATGTCGGCTGACGATATGCCTGGCCACAGATATCACAGACATACGGCTTCTCACCCGTATGAATGTAGATGTGATGCCGTAAAGTTTTACGCGAAGCAAAACTTTCACTGCAATGCGAACACTGGAAAGGTTTCAATTTTTGATGTACTGCCTTGATGTGGGCTTCCACTTGATATTTTCGCACAAATTCCCGGCCACAAAATTTACAGGCGGTCTTATCTTCGGAATGTACCAGCATATGTTGATCCAACATAAATTGTTTGGCCACACGACGGCCACATATTTTACATTCATATTTCTTGTCATCGGCATGTATGCGCAGTTTGTGATATTTCAGGGTGTATTGGGAGTTGAAGAATTTCTTACAGATCTCACACTCGAGACGTTCCTTTATGATTTCCTTCAATTTCAAATCGTCCTCGGTCGGATGGCGTGTACGCATGTGATAGCGTAAATTTGAGGTTTGTTTAAATGTCGCTCCACACTGTTCGCAAACATAGCGTGTGGGTACTTCGTTCTTTAGATGTTTGACACGTACATGACGCTGTAGGGTGATGTAGCTGGTGTACTTCTTTTCACAGCCGGGTATTTTGCATTCGTATGACTCCTCTTGGCGTTCGTGGGTCTCACGCATATGTGTTGTAAGGCCACCCATGAAAGAATACGACTTGTCACACAATTCACATTTGTATGCTCTCTTCTCGCCCTGATGAATCTTGCGGACGTGGGCATCCAGTGTTATTTTATGGCCAAATCTACGATTGCACTGTTCACATTTGTAACTGTTGGTCAAACCTTTTTTGCGACCACTAGCAGCTGAACGTTTTTTAGTCGACCCCAATGTCGATTTTTTCGATTTCTCCTGCAGTCCCACTTCAAACTCTGATTCTGATGATAGACCATCTGAATCGCTATCACTTGCATTGAAAATCATCATTTAAATCGTTATTTTCAGGATCACTGCTGTGTTCATCGTTATTAAAATCGGTGATTTTATTTTCTTCCTCATTTTCCTTGGAATCTCCTCCTCCTCCAACAAACAAGTCGGAGTCATTATCATTTCTCGAAACTTTTGTTGCCTTCTTCATAATTTTCTTCTTTCGAGTGTTTTCTTTGCGCAATCTTTGTATTCTTTTACTTAACACTTCATTGTCAGTGCTACTAGTATCACTGTATTCCACATGGAAATCTAAAGGCCAATCGTGTACATCATCATCCCCATTAACTGAATTCTTTTCATCATCAGAATTGGGCAAATTATTTAGGGTTTCGGATTTTGTTTCTGGGTTTGTAGAGATGATGACTAGTGTATTCATTTCTTCTTCGGGTGCTGTTGTTGTTATTTCATTCGTTTCTCCATCTTTGCCTCTTTTCGATCTACGAGTAGGCTTAACTGATTGATTATTGTTGAGCTTTTGTGGCGAAGTATTTGACTTTCCTTTCCGACATCTTCGTTTATTCTCCCCCACATCTGTTTGAAATGGATCGGGATCTAAACTATTGGCTACATTATCAGTTCCATTGCCTTCGAGTAAAATGGCCTCAGTTTCCATAAGGGAGTCTTTAAGCTGAAATTGAGAAAACATATTTGAATATCATGAAACACTTTATTTGGAAATTCTTGTGTGAGACATTTCAAAGGTCATACAGGCGTGGAATTATTAAAGAATATTTTTTGAGGACCATCCATACAAGACGTGGATTTATTAAAGAATATTTTTTCAAAGGCCATACAGGCCTGGATTTATTACAGAATATTTGTTCAGGGGCCATAAACACCCCTCCCTCTCCTTTGTCATACTCACCAACAAATTGAAGACATCATTAGTACCATTTCCTCCCTTCTGCAGCTGCTCCCGAACAACGTCCTTACTCTCCACTCCATCATCGTCCAATTCGATTTTATGCTGCACACCATCGGATTTACCACAAAATACCCTATACAATTTATCCGCACTATCCAGAGCCCGTTGACGAAACGCTTCGAACGATTGCAATTGTTTGACACATTCAATGCACACATTAACTGGGTATTCTTGATCGTGACATGCCTCCTCCTCCGAACCTTCGATACCCACATATTTATCCAATAGCTCACGAATTTCATTACTCGTATTGATAGAAATGAAATTATTTTTGTCACTATCATCGACTACAGAGGCTGCGGCGGCGGTAGTATCTTCATATTCGTTTTTTATTAACTTCCGCAAACATGTTCGGCAACGTTCTTTAGCATTCGTTTTTGTTAAAGTGATCATTTTTGGGTTTGTGATTTACATCGGCGTTGTTTTAATAGATTATTTTTGAATATTTAATATTTTGCAAAACACCATTGAGTTTTTGTTTACAAACTTTAATTTTCTCCAAGGAGATGACAATCAGTCGATGGTGTTATCGATAGTTTGTTGTTTGTAATAATATCGATTAGTTTTAATAAACAAATGATTAATAAGGGTAAGTTTACATCAATGCAATAAGGCATGAATTTATTATATTTTTCCTAAAGCCAATAAGGCGTGGATTTATTAAAGAATATTTTTCCTAAAGCCAATAAGGCGTGGATTTATTAAAGAATATTTTTTCTAAAGCCAATAGGCATGGATTTATTAAAGAATATTTTTTCTAAAGCCAATAAGGCGTGGATTTATGAAAGAATGTTTTTCCTAAAGCCAATAAGGCGTTGAGTTATTAAATAATATTTTTCCTAAAGCCAATAAGTCGTGGATTTATTAAAGAATATTTTTTCTAAAGCCAATAAGGCGTAGATTTATTAAAGAATCTTTTTCCTAAAGCCAATAAGACGTGGATTTATTAAATAATATTCTTCCTAAAGCCAATAAGGCGTGGATTTATTAAAGAATATTTTTCCTAAAGCCAATAAGGCGCGGATTTATTAAAGAATATTTTTCAAGGGCCAACTGAGGCGCGGATTTATTAAAGAATATTTTTCAAGGGCCAACTGAGGCGCGGATTTATTAAAGAATTTTTTTCCTAAAATTTTCCGGTACGTTCAAGTTGTACATTGAGCAAAACAGCTAGCTTTTAATTTCAGTAAAGCTCCTCTATGACTAAGCTAGCCGCTCGCGCAAATAATTTATCTGTTAGGGTTGATATTTGATCATATTGCAGATGAGCATATAGATCGTGATGTTGAGAAAATGAGGCTTCTGTGTAGAAAGTTTGACGTTCTTTTGTGACCAATCTTTTGTTCGCTGGAGGAGAGTAGTTTCCATATCATCTTTTCTTTTATATCCCCATATTTGTGCAGCGTATACCATAATTGATTTTGAACAGGCATCAAATATTTTTAATTTGCTTTTACGTGATATCTCTTTGTTGGATAGATATTTTGACCATGTAGTATTTATAGCTATTTTAGAGGCAGAGAGCTTGTTTTTTATATGTTTATTGAAAGATAAGTTATAGGACAAATCAACTCCTTGGTATTTATAATAATTCACAATTTCAATATCCTGATTACCAAAATGCCAATTAAGATCTCCTGAAATTCTCGGACCCTTTCTGAAGACAACTATTTTTGATTTTGTTGACCATAAGGCTCCACATGAGGCAGTAATCCGATAGTACATCAATCATTTTCTGTGGTCCTTGAGGAGTATTTGATAATATGACAATATCATCAGCATAGAGTAAGATTTTTATGTTGGTATTGGCAGCATGAAGTCCGCCTGGAAGAATATTGTGTAGATAATTTAGGTATAGTGAAAATAACATTGGACTGAGGATACACCCCTGCTTTACACTCGAATCTACAGCGAAGACACTGGAGTATTTCCGTTCCATAATCTACTTACTGAACATTCATCCATTGCTTGTAAAATTCTTAAAATTTTTGATGAAAGACCCATGGTAGACAATTTATAAAATAAACTATTCCTTGGAATAAGGTCAAATGCCGACGAAAAGTCCACAAAAAAGTATATGTATGTTTGTATGTTTGGTTGTTTAATGAGACAATGTTGGTTTGATTAAATATATTATCAACCGTAGAGTACTCTTTTCTGAATCCAGACTGAAATTCGTTTAAATGTTATTTCTAGACAATACTTTACAAAATACTTTACATAACGTATTTATGAGAGACAAACCCCTATAATTCGTAACAACCTTCTTGTCACCTTTTTTGTACTATGGAATTTGAATGATGATGGTATATCCTCATGCAGAAATATGTGATTGTAAAGTCATAGCATGTAATTGTGTAAACAAGGAGGGCCATATTTGTAGAACTCATATGGAATTCCATCATCTCCATAATTCGAAAGGAATGTTTTTAAGGATCATCCATAGGCGTGGATTTATTAAAGAATATTTTTTAAGGGCAATCCAAAGGCGTGGATTTATTAAAACATTTTTTTAAGGATACTTCAAAGGCGTGGATTTATTAAAACATTTTTTTAAGGATACTTCAAAGGCGTGGATTTATTAAAACATTTTTTTAAGGATACTTCAAAGGCGTGGATTTATTAAAGAATATTTTTTAAACCATCCAAAGGCGTGGATTTATTAAAACATTTTTTTAAGGATACTTCAAAGGCGTGGATTTATTAAAGAATTTTTTTTTAAACCATCCAAAGGCGTGGATTTATTAAAGAACATTTTTAAGGGCCAACTGAGGCGTGGATTTATTAAAGAATATTTTTCAAGGGCCAACTGAGACGTGGATTTATTAAAGAACATTTTTAAGGATCCTTCAAAGACGTGGATTTATTAAAGAACATTTTTAAGGATCCTTAAAAGACGTGGATTTATTAAAGAACATTTGTTCAAACGCCATTTAATTTTAAAATATTTTTTCTTTATTTGAAATTAAATTTCATTGATTATACATCATTAATATTATTAGTTAGTATTACATACATGCAACTAAAAAAATATTTCTCATTTTGTATTATACAATATTAAAAGTGTAAATATTTGTTTGAAAAATATACATACGTAGCATACATTAATTTTCCTGTTTCGTTTAAATATATATATATCTATGTCGTGAAATACATGACATTTAAAAAAATACATACATATATATTAATAATAAAAATAAAACCAAAATAAGAATAAAAATATTAATTGGTATATAAAAGTAATGAGGGCCCATGTATAATTGAAAAAAAATGTGAATATAAAAAAATCGGCAAAATGGATGATGAAATAAAATCTGTTTGGTATTATTAAAGGAAGTACATATTTAACTTGGAAGGTTATACAAAAATCAAAAAATGGCATGGCATTTATAAGGTTTGAACATTTAATTAATTATTAAAAAATTTTAAAAGCCTAGTACTTAGTTCCTAATAGTTTGTGGAAAAATAATCAAACTTAATTGACTTAATTGTTAGGGGGATTATTAAATATTTAAAAAAAAAGACCTCATTGATAATTTGGACTTTATTGTTAAGTAGGCCTACATACTAGGCTTCCATATTTGTGTTAGAGTTTAATTGAATATTTTTTTAAAACTAACTTTTGTTTTCGTTTCTTTTTTTGTTTTTGTTAACAATAAAACATTACTAGAATTTTGTTGTATTTGTTGTGGTTTCCTAAAAAGGGAAAACATCTGAACACATGTGTAAAATTAAGAATAATAAAAATATCTATGTGGTTTCTTTTGTGTTAAGTTGAGTTGGATGATGGGACCTGTTTTTTTTTTTAAATTCCATTTTGATGAACAGGATGAATATCGAATCCTTAATACCAACATCAAAGGGGGCAACTGAAGCTGCCTTCTGGCAAACTTGATTGTGGATATTAAGAATTGTATATATGTGTACATTTATGCGTAAATTAACAATAGGATCCAATAAGACTAATAGACATGGTATCTGATACAGGATCAGGGGCAGAGATCGGTTTCCAATAACGATTATAACTTACTGTAAATAAAGACATTTACTTTGATTATTACTTTGATTTTATATAATTTCAATTTGTTTTACTCACAAACAAATGATTGTGGCAAACGCATGGACAGGGTACGACAACGATGGCGACACTCACTGGTCGGGCGCAGTATTATGAATCGGGTACCCAATGCCTGTTGAATGTATACATGTGGACACTCAGTGTCCGGTAAAGTATATGAGGGCGCTTGTATGGTATCAATGGTCATATATCTTTCCAGGGCCAAACTACTTGGTAGCTTGGCTGGTCTGGGTATTAGCTGGCGCAATAGACGGGCCGGTAACATACGATTACAACGCCATAAATTGTGTGTTTGCTGCTTAAAGGTCTGATTGAATTGGCTAAACAATTCATCAAGATTGGTTATATCTCGATTTGTGGATTGAACTCGATATGCATCGCGACGAAAGATTTCCTGATTGTCCACAAAGATTTTGTGAAAATCTTCAAGTTCAATGGGTTCTTGGTTAATCTAAAAAAAACGAAAGAAGGAAAAATAAATTAATTAAATATTACAAAATAAAAATCTTCAAGGACAAAAATAAAGAATATTTTTTAGGATCAATAAGGCGTGGATTTAGTAAAGAATATTTTTCCTAATGCCACACAGGCGTGGATTTGTTAAAGGATATTTTTCATAATGCCACACAGGCGTAGATTCGTTAAAGGATAAAGGATATTTTTCCTAATGCCACACAGGCGTGGATTTGTTAAAGGATATTTTTCGAGGAGCCATACAGGCGTGGATTTATAAGGAATATTTTTCCATCCAAGGCGTGGATTTATAAGGAATATTTTTTCCATCCAAGGCGTGGATTTGTTAAAGGATATTGTTCCAGGGGCCATACAGGCGTGGATTTATAAGGAATATTTTTTCCATCCAAGGCGTGGATTTGTTAAAGGATATTGTTCCAGGGGCCATACAGGCGTGGATTTATAAGGAATATTTTTTCCATCCAAGGCGTGGATTTGTTAAAGGATATTGTTCCAGGGGCCATACAGGCGTGGATTTATAAGGAATATTTTTTCCATCCAAGGCGTGGATTTGTCAAAGGATATTGTTCCAGGGGCCATACAGGCGTGGATTTATAAGGAATATTTTTTCCATCCAAGGCGTGGATTTGTTAAAGGATATTGTTCCAGGGGCCATACAGGAGTGGATTTATAAGGAATATTTTTTCCATCCAAGGAGTGGATTTGTTAAAGGATATTGTTCCAGGGGCCATACAGGCGTGGATTTATAAGGAATATTTTTTCCATCCAAGGCGTGGATTTGTTAAAGGATATTGTTCCAGGGGCCATACAGGCGTGGATTTGTTAAAAGATATTGTTCCAGGGGCCATACAGGCGTGGATTTATAAGGAATATTTTTTCCATCCAAGGCGTGGATTTGTTAAAGGATATTGTTCCAGGGGTCATACAGGCGTGGATTTATAAGGAATATTTTTTCCATCCAAGGCGTGGATTTGTTAAAGGATATTGTTCCAGGGGTCATACAGGCGTGGATTTATAAGGAATATTTTTTCCATCCAAGGCGTGGATTTATAAGGAATATTTTTTCCATCCAAGGCGTGGATTTGTTAAAGGATATTGTTCCAGGGGCCATACAGGCGTGGATTTGTTAAAGGATATTTTTCCAGGGGCTATACAGGCGTAGATTTATTAAAGAATATTTGTCCTAATGCCATACAGCGTGGATTTTTTAAAGGTTATTTTTTCAGGGGTCATACAGACATGGATTTGTTAAAGGATATTTGTCCATGGGTCATGCAGGCGTGGGTTTGTTAAAGGATATTTTTCCAAGGGTCATACAGGCGTGGATTTGTGAAAGGATATTTTTTCAGAGGTCATCCAGACGCGGATTTGTTTAAGTATATTTTTTCAGGGGTCATCCAGACGTGGATTTGTTAAAGTATATTTTTTCAGGGGCCATACAGGCGTGGATTTATTAAGGAATATTTTTCCAAGGGCCTTCCATACAAGGCGTGGATTTATTAAGGAATATTTTTTCAAGGGCCTTCCATACAAGGCATGGATTTATTAAGGAATATTTTTTCAAGGGCCTTCCATACAAGGCGTGGATTTATTAAGGAATATTTTTTCAAGGGCCTTCCATACAAGGCGCGGATTTATTAAGGAATATTTTTTCAAGGGCCTTCCATACAAGGCGTGGATTTGTTAAGGAATATTTGTTCAAGGGCCTTCCATACAAGGCGTGGATTCATTAAGGAATATTTTTTCAAGGGCCTTCCATACAAGGCGTGGATTTATTAAGGAATATTTTTTCAAGGGCCTTCCATACAAGGCGTGGATTTATTAAGGAATATTTTTCAAGGTCACCAGACCATCGATTTATTTAAAACCCTTTTTTCAAGTGCCATTAGACCATGGATTTCTCAAAGACTCATTTTTGCAGACTACCCCTTTCGCTTCACTTACCTTAAACACAAAAGGCACATACTCCGAATACAACAGTCTATGCAACGAAGAAGCATCAGCTCCTCCTCCCTCATTATCCATACTTCCTCCATCGTTGTCATTGCTAACACCCAGACTATCTATGGTATTGGTCAAATCGATAACACCCTCAACATGGGAACACGACGAACAACTCATATCATCCATTACTTGAAAAAATGGATTACCCATTAGGCAAGATTCATCATACAACTCCGTCAGACGGGGAAATCTCTGTATTAGCGGTAGTGTCATACGACGCCATATACGCATTCCCGGATAAACAATCGATGATTGCATATTGCGTTCCGACGACGCCACTTCATGACGATACACAAAGAAGCACAGCAGGGCCAATATCAAAAAGAATATATAGTATAAAATTTGTCGTTTACGATCCAGTATGTGATTGAGCAATTCCATTTTCAGATAATTCATCGGAGAGAAACCCATAATACCAACTCGACGGGTTCTCTCCTCCGAACCGGACGCCGAAGATTCATTACTGCCACCACTGGAGGAGCTTTGTTGGAAGTATTGGAAGAGCACATAGTTATCGAAGACAAAAGGACGCACCTCGTAATGTTTTTCGGCAAATGCACGTAACTGCTTTAGTGCAGTGCTATATTTGGCTAAAACTTGATGTCGATTCGTGTGCAACGGTCCATAGTTCACATCAATATTATCCATTAGAATTTATTCGTTTATCCGAAAATGGCAAACTTTCCATTTACGTACAACCAGTTTTATTTTGATCAAAACAAGCAAATTCACTTCACTTGAGTATGTATTGATATAGTCGGAGAGATAAAATTAAAATATATATATTCTTCAGACGATCGAATTGAAAAACGTCCCACTTTTGCTACGAATAGGGGTAGACAACAGAGAATGATTGCTAAAAACCAAAATCGAAACAAAACAAAAGGGAGTTGAGTGATGTTTACGAATGTGTGTAATGCACAACAAAATAGGGATATGTAAGTCGATTTTCGACTAATCGATTAATTGAATTGCTACTTTCAATTACTGGATTTATTAAAGAATATTTTTTCATTGGGCCAATAAAGCGTGGATTTATTGAAGAATTTTTTTCCCAAAGCCAATAAGGCGTGGATTTAGTATATATTTATATAGTATATTTTTAGGGCCAGTAAGGCGTGTATGTATTAAATATTAAGGCGTGGATTTATAAAGGAATATTTTTCCGGGTGCAATAAGTGGTGGATTTATTAGAGAATATTATTCCTGGGGCCAATAACGCGTAGATTTTTATTATAGTATATTTTTCCTGGGGTCAATAAGGCGTGGATTTATTATAGTATATATTTCCTGGGGCCAATAAGGCATGGATTTTTATTATAGTATATGTTTCCTGGGGCCAATAAGGCGTGGATTTATTATAGTATCTGTTTTCTGAGGCCAATAAGGCGAGGATTTATTTTAGTATATATATGTTTCCTGGGGCCAAAAACGGGTGGATTTTTATTATAGTATATTTTTCCTGGCGCCAAAAAAGCGTAGAATTATTACAGTAAATTTTTCCTGGGGCCAAAAATGCGTAGATTTATTATAGTATATGTTTCCTGGGGACAATAAGGCGTGGATTTATTAAAGATTATTATTCAAGGTTCATAGATGTTGTGGAATTATTTCACATGTACACCACATGGACGTCTGAAATGAAGTTTCCGCTGAACATGATAGTCGATTGAGAACAGATTCCGACCACTAACTTTCCCAAGAAATTTGGTTCTCGTTCTTTTGATATAAGCTCAGCTCAGCAATGAGACCCATTATGGATATATAAACACGATGACGACCGATCGTCATGCAATTATAATCTACTTTTTAATATCTGAATTGGAAGCTCCCGATTTAGTAGCACCTGGTTTCAACAAAACGGTGTCACATAACACATACCCTCGGTAAAAGTACTTTTAGATTTACGAAAAATAATAATGATACGTATACTACAAAAATAATATCATCCACTGTATTTGTAAACAGGATTAACGTGACGTATATGCTATGGATTTGACGTTTGAGATCGAATGGATTTAATAGTCTAAATGTGCTCTTTGTTGATTAATTTACTTTATCGCCCCATTAATCTTTTCCAATGGGATATTCGTTTATGCGAACAAATAATAAATCCCCATCCACACTAAAGCAATTTCATGAATGAAATCACATGAAATTATATGTTATTTGATCATGTTCCCTTCTTGATCAATTTTTTAATATTTCTGTAGTGGGAATCCCGATCTAAATTGCTCCGCACAGAAAAAAAATTAAAAAACATTAAACATCTACATAATTTTTGAAATTACTGTGTGTGGAAACTCGATCTAAGTTCGCCTTATTTCTTTAATGAAAAAAACTCAAATGTGGACCGGGTTCAAATGATTCCAGAAAATACTATTTTGTAATTTACATTGTTGTTTCATTAGGTATTTTCGCTTACCTTTCCAGTAACATTTACTCAATAAAAATTTAGTAAGAGTAAAAATTTAAAATGAGAGAAAATGCGAAAAGTAAACGAACAAAACCCAATAAAAGATTGTATTTATAAAACTTAGTACAACGTATTACTTACAATAAACTTGCTGTCATTTTTATTAAAAGAAATGAATAGCAAGAGAAAATCTGAATAATTTTGTTTTTGTTTGTATTGACATTTTTGTTTGTCTTCTGGTCTGTTCCAGTACTTCTTTTAAAAGTGAAGCTAGTAAAAGGGAAACATTTCAAAATCGCTCTCAGAGTACAAAATAATTTGAAAAGTTCGGGAACGGAAATCTAGTAAATATGCCAAAATTAGATGGCAATACTTCAAAATCAACATAGCAGCCAATCAGAAATAGGCATTCCTGTTTACCATTTTTACTCGGCCAAATTTCTCGAGTAAAAAGTTTACAGAGAGAAATCCATTTTTTTTTTGTGCTCTCTTAAATTTGATTCAATATTTTTCCAGTTTTGTGGGTTCAGGAACGGATTTCGAGTAAAAAGTGGCAAAACTTGTAAAATTAGTAGATTCGTTTAGGTTCTGGAACTGAACTTTTGTAAACGAACATACCCATTGTTACATTTACACTGACATGTGTGAACTTCATACATGCGTCTTGAGTTAATGTTTGTTTTTCTTACATACGACAGTACATTACGTTGACCATTAATTATGTGTTTTACTTTTCCGTCGAAAATACCCGCTCAAAATCGATTTTCAACTTTAACCGCACGCGTTGTCAACATGCATATAACAACGCCGTCAACCATTAACAGTATGGCTCGGTTGTCTGACCGCCGCTGCTGTGAGTGTATTTGTTGTAAACAATTAACCGCTAGCAAGAGGAACTAGTTCGTAATCAGAAACTCGTTCTTCTTAGTTCCTAAGTGACTACGTGCTAGCTATGGAATTTCCAATTGATGTTATGTAACTAGTCCCAGCACTAGTTATAAACCATGCAAGTTACTAATTTGACCTAAAGTAATGACAGAGGAACTAATTGACTACATTTTGATCCTATAGTAAGCGAGAAAGAATCAATTGCGATATTAAAGAAAATAAACTCAGTTTTTTTAATCAAAAAACTAGTTTTTCTGATCTTCACAACTATTTTATACATTTATTTATTTTATACAGTCTTTTTGTTCTCGTCTTAAAATGCGATGGTGAAATGTTAAACAAAAACTGTAATATCATGCAAACAAATGATTTTTTAAACAAAAATGGAAGGATAAATATGTAAGTACTTCTGTATATGATTATATAATTCATTTCCTATTGAATATATATTATTGTATTTTCTTTATAGATCAAGTTCATAACATCAATTATAAAGCGTGAAGGTAAATTGTGGAAAAGTGGTTTAATTTCTCTTAGTAAATTGTACAATGTTCTTTTGGGTATTTAAACATATATTACCTGTTTTTTACTATAATACTATAATCATTGTTATTTATTTGCATGTATCAAAGTAGTAGGTATTTAAATGTAATTTAACAAAAATAAAATTAAAATCAAATTAATGAATGAGTGTTGTAATTACTAATTGAATCATCAAATCGGTACTGAACTAGTTATTACGGAACCAGAAAGGCGGGAAGTCTTATGTAACTAGTCTCTGACTGTAAACCTGTAACTAGTATAATACTACTCCCCGGGTAAGCAAGAGAGTGTCAATTGGTTACCTCCTATGACATCTCCATATTAAAGTAAACAGTTAAATACATTGTTAAGGGGTGTAAAGTGCAAGTAGTCACTGGAGAAGTGAGAATCGACGAATTTCTGATTACGACCTAGTTCCTCTAGCAAGCGGGTAGTCAATCACACACATATCGCTGGCTTAACTTGTAAAGGCAATAAGTCCAATTTTCTAGAAATTTTGGTTTCGATACAGTTATGTATAATAAGGCAAAATACATCAATCTAAAATATACTGTTATCTCATTTGTTATCGTTGTTTTGTATTTATGAATAAAGGCAATAAGTCCAATTTAACATATGTCGCTGGCTTAACATTATGTAAAGGCTTTAAGTTCACTTTTTATTTTTAGGATTTCGATATGATTTTCAGCATTGCTGTAATTTGGTAATTTAAGTACTTATAGGGTAGCACACCTTCCAACAAAGAATTATAAATATTGGTCCAATTTTTAGGGTACCGCTCATATTACTTGATTCCCAATATTCGAAATTTGGGTAGGTTTAGGCACGCTGTAATTTTATATTTATTTTTATTATATTGGATAATTTTATTATATTGGATAAAAATCTCCCTACCTAAAAGTATCAGTATTGGCCCAAGTTTTGTAGTAGCCCCATATACATTACACCCATTATTCGTTATTTTCGGCATTTTGTGTAAATTTTCCAATCGAATTGGTTCTAATTTGATACTTTGGGTTCTCAGTGGGTGTCCAATCTTCCTACAAAAAATTATCGATATCTGTCCGCGATTTGGTATAGCCCTAACAAAACTGTAGCGCCAATTTTGACTATTTGAGGATTTCTGTACGTAGCCCAAAAAGACATTTCCTTTTCTCCTGACAGTAATATAAAGTTACAACTGGTGCATTCACTAATAATGTCTCATATACTGTACTGCTTTGAAATATTCTCTTGCACAAATAAAACAAATAGGATTAAGCTATCGATTCACAGAGTTGTTCGTTATCTTTTTTCGCTTAACAAATTTGACCATGCGAATTGCCAGAACTTTAAGCTCCCGCATTCCCTAAAGCAATTTTCATTATCAAGCAGCACATACAAATTAAAAATAATAGACCACTACGGTTCTACTTAATTATCTGTACTCTATAAATATGATTTATAATGAACCTTAACCGCAATACATTCGAAACGGAAAATCGGGTTAGCTTAAATTGATTTTATGTCTAAAATATCTAAACAAATTCTAATATTATTTACTAATATTTTTGGAGTAGTTCTCAATTTTTCTACCTAAATTAAAGTATGTCATCTTTTTTATAATATAAAAATTTAAATTCTTATATTTTATACAATACTGTTTATTACCAAATATTGAATATGTGATATTAATACACTTACTTGAGTAGTTAGCCACTTGCCAAACCTTCAAATATATTATTATTTTTAGAATAATACCTTCTAAGATATCATTAAGAAATCTTGTTAAATGGAGTCGTATAGTTTGCAATTTAATTGAAATCGGCCTTATTGGCTTCAAATTGCATTTTTGGAATAAATAAAATAAAAACATAATTTACCATGGTATATGCAACACCCATATAAAAATATTATAATTCCTAAACAATACTTACGCTTTTAAAAAATTAATGAATATAATGACAGACAAGTTGTGAGAAAAATTGTAATTATTTGTTGTCTCTCCTGGAAAATTGTGAAATTGGGACTTGTTGCCTTTACAAGTTAAACCAGCGATATACAATGGGATTTATCGGCATGATGGCATGATGTATAGTGTATGGGGGCCTTTAAACTTTTCAATACAGAAAGTCGATTAATCGATTAGTTGAAAGTCGATTTAGTTATCCCTAGTATTTTGTTGGAAGAGTGGTGAGAGAAATCAAATGAAAATTTTTTGGTGAAGGAAATAACAATTTGATTTTTTTAATTCTATAAAAGGTAAATAATTAAGAAAAAATATATCGAAAAAAAGAAAGAAATGTCACCTTTCGATAAGCAGCAGTGTATTGTGTATGAAATTATCAACGAATTTTTTTCGTGTGGATAAAGTTATGTATATGAATTGTGTGCTTTTGTTGTCCGCCGTCGTTTGTTGTGCTGCATAGCCGTCTCATCTCATGGGCGAAACATAATTTCACATGAATCCAGTTACAAATTCATTGCCTAATTTTGGTTATAAACCAAAATAGCAAGGGAAAATAATAAGTAATTAAAGAAAATAATAATTAAAAGTATTTAATAAATTAAAATAAAAGAAATCAAATAAAAAAATATAGTGTGAATATTTGATGCAACCTAAACCTAACCTTATCAACAAAACTCCACCAAACTCACGAAAAAAAACGCGTCTCGTTTTCGGTCTCATAACATAACAAAAAAAAGAATTCGTTCGTCCAGAAAGAAGATGAGAAAAATGTACCGATATCCTCCTTGTGTGTATGAATGGTATGGTGATGATGATGAGATGGTGAAAAGAAAATAAACAAACGACAAAATGAATGAAGATAATAAAATGCTGCTGCTTCTTCTTCTTAGTTTTGTGTGATATACATACAAATAAGAAATCAGGAATGACAACAAAACAAACTAAATTTTGTTGATGTTGTTGTTGCTGTTGATTTGTTCCGTCTCTCCACCATTTCTTAGTTGCGCTCTTCTTCGTCTCTCTCTCTCTCCTAATGTTGTATCTCGTAAGAGCGAGCCATCGCCGTTGTTGTCATCGTGCAGTGTTGTGTTGAGCAGGCGGCCGGCCGGCTGTAGTTGTTTTGTTACGCGACGAATGTTTATTTCTCAATTTCAAAAAAAAAAAAAAAAAGAAAAATATTTTCAAATACCAAAAAAAGAAGCAAACAAAAATCTACAAAGTAACTAAAAATAAATACAAGTGTTTGTTGGTGTTTAGTCATTAGTCAAATTTGGCTATTGATCACCACGAAATGAAATGAAAGAAAAAAAAAATAACACGAAAATGTTTCTTGTACAACAGTCGTAAAGCAGGCGGTCAGACAGACATCGACCAAATGTGTTTGCAGTGAATGTGTGTAAGATTAAAGTGTATGTATGTGTGTGTTTATACCACCAACCAACAAAAGGAGACAAGTCGATAAACCAACCGACCTATACCTCGCCTTCCGTTTTGCCTTTTGAAATTATTTTCGGTAACATTTTAAACTATGTCCCGACCGACCATTTAAAAAATATTTGACCACAAATTGTCATGTTCGCCGGCGCTGCTGCCGCTGTCGCCGCCGTTATTTGTGTGTTTGTGTAACGAACGAACGTCCTTCTATTGGCGTTAGTGTGTGTGTGTGTGTTTGGTGGCCGTAGTGTAGTATTTTGCAACCGGACTTAGCCTAATTAGATTTTGTGTTGTGTGCACAGCAAAGAGAAAACACATGTGAGATAATTGATTGAAAAAGAAGAGGAAGAAATAATAATGATTTGAGAAAAATTATACACGAGAATTATGTGAAAGAAAACAAAATTGTGTTTGAATTGGAAAGTTAATTTAATTGTGTATTTTAAAGTCTGCAAAAAATATTTGAATAAAATTATTTTAAAATGTTTATGTGTAAAATAAACAAATCATATGGTTGCAAATTTACATAAGGAATGGTAAATTAAGGAACAACTCTAGTTTAGTAAAAACGATCAAATTTTTCTGAAATTTTTTCCAGAGGTAGGTATTTTTACCCTAATTATGGGGATATCTTTTTTTCTTGGGGGACGTACCCGGTTACCCGGTTATTTGACCCGGAAGTTCGGGTACGGGTACCCGGTTATATCCGGTTCTACGGATCCGGTTAATATAATATGGGTATCATTTTAAAGGTTATAAAAATACCTTTCCATTGAGTGGTAATATGATGGGGTTATCTCAAACCATTTTGGGGATATAGTCAAAAAACTGGGTTTTGGTCCCCGATTTTTTTGAAAAACTCCCTAAAAGTCGAACTTGGGTCCATTATAGTCCCTCTCCAAATAGGACTCAAATGATAGACCACAATTTGCCCTTTCCAAAATGGTGCGATATGTGGCTGTATCTGTTGTGGATCAAAAGATATGGGCCTTAGAACCCTATAAAACAAGGAAAATCTTTCTACATGACAGAATCTCCTTTTAAATAGCATGGTGTTTTTTGGGTGACCGGCCTTCGGCCGGGGATTTAAGACTTTCTCCTATGGACAGATGCCGACACCGGCTAACGCGGCAGAAACTCCTTCAAAATAGAATATTTTTTTGTGTAGCCGGCCTTCGGCCGGGTATTTAAGACTTTCTCCTATGGACAGATACCAACACCGGCTACGCGACAGAATCTCTTGTTAAATGGAATATTTTTTTGGGTGACCGGCCTTCGGCCGGGGACTTAAGACTTTCTCCTATGGACAGATGCCAACACCGGCTAGCGCGGCAGAAAATCCTTCTAAATGGAATATTTTTTGTGAAGCCGGCCTTCGGCCGGGGATTTAAGACTTTTTCCTATGGACAGATACCAACACCGGCTACCCGACAGAATTTTCTTGTTTTTGTAGGGTTCTAAGGCCCATATCTTTTGATCCACAACAGATACAGCCATATATCGCACCATTTTGGAAAGGGCAAATTGTGGTCTATCATTTGAGTTTGGGTTAGAGAGGTACTATAATGGGCCCAAGTTCGACTTCTAGGGAGTTTTTCAAAAAAATCGGGGACCAAAACCCAGTTTTTTGACTATATCTCCAAAATGGTTTGAGATAACCCCATCATATTACCACTCAATGGAAAGGTATTTTTATAACCTTTAAAATGATACCCATATTATATTAACCGGATCCGTAGAACCGGATATAACCGGGTACCCGTACCCGAACTTCCGGGTCAAATAACCGGGTAACCGGGTACGTCCCCCAAGAAAAAAAGATATCCCTATAATTAGGGTAAAAATATCTACCTCTGGAAAAATTTTCAGAAAAATCTGATCGTTTTTACTAAACTAGAGTTAAGCCTAAATTAATGTACATATTATTTTCGATCGCAACTTTTTTGTGGATAAAACTCCATGTACATTAGAACTTTTTACCGGGTTAACCTACTTTATTAGGATTTATTTGACATATATGCAAAGGAAATGACAATTGAAACCCACTGGGTTAACGAAATCCGGTTAAATGTAAACGTACTGTAAGGTGTGAACGAAGGAAATAAAAAAAAAAATTAATTAATAAAATAATAATTAATGAAAAGTAGAAATGTAATAATTCAGATATCCCATTAGGTATGTTTAACATAATTATGGGGATATATTTTTTTCAGTGGGTTGTGGAACCGATTTTTTATTGATAAACTCCCTAAAACTCGATACCATTTCTGTTATCTGTCCTTGGGGATATTTTCAAATCCCTGGCAGATGACCGGCTAGCCAAAAAACGATTCCATTTAACAGGAGATTCTGTTAAGTAGTCGGTGTTGGATTCTGTCCATAGGAGAAAGTCATTTAATAGGCGGCCGTAGGCCTGCCACCCAAATAAACTATTCTATTCCTTGATTTTGTGGGATTCTAAGGCCCATATCTTTTGAGCCAAAACATACCGCACCATTTTGGAAAGGGCAAATTGTGGATGATAGACCACAATTTGCCCTTTTCATAATTTTTCCGGATTGGTGAGGTACTATAATGGACGCAAGTTCAACTTTTTGGAAGATTCTCAAAAAAAAAAAAAAAAAGAGGTGTCCATAACCAAGTTTTTAGACTGTATTTCTAAACGGTCTGAGATACCCCCTCATATCACCACTCATTGGAAAGGTATTTTCATAAATAAATATAAATTAAATACAATACCCATTTACATTTGTATAACCGGGTAACCGTACCTGAACTTCCAAATATCAAATATCCGGATAACCGGGTATGTCCCCAAAGATAAAAATATCCCCATAGTTAGGTTAAAAATACCTACCTCTCTAAACAAATTTCGGAAAAATCAGATCGTGACCGAATTTAACAGTTGTTGTAAAATTCGGTCATGTGTTCTTAATCTCCGAATTCGGAAGTTCAGAGACTCTTATCATTGAATGAATGGACTGCTAGCAATTATATATGCTCCTCAACATACAATTAGTTAGCCAATTGAAAAGAGAGGAATAGTTTGGAAATTTGTAACTCTGTTGTAAAAAAAATGAGTATAATTACGCCCTCAGCCATATGACCTTCATTGGCCATAAGGCTGATATGGCAAAAATGTGCCTCATCGAAATATTAGTTTTAGAACCCATGTTTCCTTGGACCAAATCAGACAATTTTGAGTCGATTTACAAATGTCGGTCTGTCTGTCTGGTCGTTGTTGGTGCATGTTCCTGACCAGCATCTGACCACCGGTCTTGAATAGTTCGTATGGTAACCCATCGGCACCATGTGCACATATCTATAGGAATTTATTACATAAGTCTGTGCTTAAACAAACTTAATATGACTTTGACGTTAAATATATGTAGACACTTTCCTCTACAATAACATCAATGCAAGATTCGTGGATACCAATTTCGGTGTAACTTTGTTACAGATCCCTGAAGATGATGGTTGCAATGACAATCGTAATAATAAAAAACAAATTTAAAAAATAAACAAAAAAAAAATTTCATTGGCCTTCAGCCGAACGAACCATCATCAACAAGAATTAGAATTTTCCATATCAACTATAAACGACAAAAGCGTTATACGGCATATTAAAATCTTTGCAATTTTTTATACGCTTTGAGAGGACTTCGCCTTGAGATTTTTTTTAAATGTCTACGTCTTGAGAAGGGTCCTTTGACTTTTCTTAAATCATCTATGCCCTGTGAAAGTGCTATAAAAATAATCCTTAAACATGTCTTCTAATAGAACTTTCGAATCGTTTTTTAATCCCGAACTGTGAAATTTTGTCGATGACACAAAGCTCCTATTCAAGGCCTTTTTTTCTTGAACAAAAAAAGAACTGCCTAAAATCCAAACAAATCCACATTCAACCAAGCAACCCTTACCACCTAAACTAGAATGACATTGGTAAAGCAATAGAAATGCTATACAACTACAAAAAAAACTATTATTATTTGTTTACCAATGTCATTATGACTGATTTTCGTTGTTTCTCGTTTCACTGCTGCTCAGTCAAACAAATCGTAATAAGAGCGATTGTGGTCCCAGCCAAAAAAAAAAAATCTACTATAACTCAAACTTTGAAACGCCAGCAGCAACAATCGCTTTCGACAAAAAATAACTGTACAATCAACAACTTTACTACGACGACGACGAAAAAGACGAAAAAAAGCACTCATCAATGAAAACAACCCTTCGTTCTCTATTTTCTCTCGCTCTGTAAGTTAAACTCGCCATAGAACATTTTACGACGTTGTAGGAAAAACGTATTTTGTTCGATGTGCAGCAGATGGTTTGTCAGCACTGTACCACCATTACCACCACCTCGGGTATTACCAACAACAACATTGGTTGTACTCTACTATTTGGCCATAAAAAAGTCATTATTATTATTACTATTGTTATTGTTGTTATTCTATTTTCGTTGGTTGGTATTATTATCATCATTAGCAACAGCAGCGGCAGCAACACTATGCCGTACCGCATCGCACCTCACCCGAGGGCTAACACTACCTTACAGTTTTTACCATCAACACCTTAAAATATATGCCGGATTAATATTCCATTTACCGACAGGGTAATAGAAACTTAGCTGTAGCAGCTGTTAATAGAAACTTATACCGCCTTAATTTTGAAGGTCCGATCCTAATTTGCAAAATTGTTCAATATACGTCAATGTTTTGTCATAGTCTTAATTTTGAAGGTCCGATCCTAATTTGCAAAATTGTTCAATATACGTCAATGTTTTGACATAGTCCCTAAGGTCCCACCGATGTTAGATATTTCGAGGCTCATCTCATGTTGGTGTACATGACTACTTCAACATTGGCCGAACTAAGTGACGTTTTTAATTTGTCTTACATCCTTAGCCATAACAATTTCAAGGCTATCAGTAATTCGATATTTCGTTTTCTCAGAGGATAAAAAAGTTGACTATGAAAGTCATTGATATAGCCGAAACATAAAAGTCAACAGGCCGATTTTGTGTATTTAGAGTCGTGAAAAATTCAATACTGAGTAACCTTACTGACGTTTTTATACCCTCCACCATAGTATGGAGGGTATATTAATTTTGTCATTCCGTTTGTAACTCATCGAAATATTCATTTCCGACCCTATAAAGTATATATATTCTTGATCAGGGTAAAATTCTAAGACGATCTAGCCATATCCGACCGTACGTCTGTTGTAATCACGCTATCTTCTGAAGGAATTGAGATAGGGTGCTGAAATTTTGCATAGTGTTGTCTTTTGTCTGCAGGCAGCTCAAGTTCGAAAATGGGATATATCGGTCCACGTTTAGGCATAGCTCCCATATAACAGTACCCCTAATTTTCGGTATTTTGGGGTTCTTGAGCGCGTTTTTCTACCGAATACGCTGAAATTTGGTACATTGGGTTCTTATTGGGTACTAAATGTCCCCACAAAAAATTATAAATATAGGTCCACTTTTTCTGGTAGCCCCCATATAACGGTACCTCCTAATTTTCAGTATTTTGGGGGTTTTGATCGTATTTTTCCACCGAATTGGCCGTAATTTAGTATTTCGAGTTCTTAATAGGTACCAAATATCTCCACAAAAAATTATGAATATAGGCCAATTTTTCGGGTATCCCCCATATAAGGGTACCCCCCAATTTTCGGTATTTTGGGGTTCTTGAGCGCCCCCTTTTTTATATTAAAAATGTTATCTGATTTGTGCGGCGTTTTGAGTTTGGTTCTAAGACTCTTTTGTAATCATTTCACCTGCGGAGGATAGAGAGATAAAAATTAGAACGTAAGGTTCGATAATGAACTATAGCCGCATTTAGACCTAGCCCCTGATTGGATGTTCCAGAAGGAGGGGACCGATATTCCCCATCTTCGAATTTGAACTAAGCTTGGAAGAAATAATGAGATAGACAAAGTATGGATGAAGTCTAAATTTTCTGAAACGGATTTGTTCCAAAGAAACATGGGGTCTAAAACCAATATTTCGATGAGGCACATTTTCATCGTCGTTAGCTGAGGGTGAGGGTATAATTATCCTTTAAAATTTTCTAAAATTTTTATTATGGTTTACATAATCCGTTTTTTAGAAATGTCTGTATAGGTCCACTTTTTAGTATGTTCACTATATTTTCATTTCTAGTACCTGTCAATATATCTATGGTGGAGGGGATCCAAAGTTCGGCCCGACCGAACTTACCGCTTTTTCACTCGTTAAATTTTATATGTATGGAAGGAACCTTTCATACATAGAGTACGGGAATGATTCGACCAAATCCCCTAGTTTGAAATGCAAAGTTTCCCAAGGTGGGGATATATCCTTAGATGTTCAAACATCTACTGTACAAATTTCCAAAACCGACTTATCTCAACGTTATACGCTAATTTCAAAACCAGCAAATTTTTTTAAAAAAATTTCCCTCCCTCTTCCTGTAGTATCACGCCCTCCAGGCGGCATTGTTATTCTTGGGTTTAGCAACGACGGCCTCCTTTTTGAAATTGCACCACAAATTTTCAATTGAATTTAGATCCGGTGACTTCCATAATATCAATATTTTTGTCTTGGACAAATCTTGGCTTAACTCTACTTTAGTAAAAAGGATCAGATATTTCTGAAATTTTTTCCAGAGGTATGTATTTTTACCCTAATTATGGGGATATCTTTTTTTCTTGGGGGGTCGTACCCGGTTACCCGGCTATTTGACCCGGAAGTTCGGGTACGGGTACCCGGTTATATCCGGTTTTATCATTTTGAAGGTTATAAAAATACCTTTCCATTGAGTGGTAATACGATGGGGTTATCTCAAATTATTTTGGAGATATAGTCAACTCCCTAAAAGTCGAACTTGGGTCCATTATAGTCCCTCTCCAACCCAGACTCAAATGATAGACCACAATTTGCCCTTTCCAAAATGGAGCGATATGCGGCTGTATCTGTTGTGGATCAAAAGAAAAAATATATCCCCATAATTAGAAAAAATCTGATCGTTTTTACTAAACTAGAGTTGTTCCCAAATCTTTTACTAATCGACTGGTTTCTTTTGGATCTTTGTTCTGTTCCATTTTATATGTATTTCACTTGGGTTGCAGATAAAGAAACCCTTTTACAAAACGATATGGTGGTCTGTGACCAGTTAGTGTGATCTGCAAATACTAGTGTAAAACTCCCCCACCCACGCGTGTCAGAAAGAATCTGCATGATCTATAGAGCGTAAAAAATTCGGTTCTCACCCATTTATCTTTGTGTGTGCGTCAATGGTTTTCCAGTTGGTTCAGTTGAATGTTGAGCATGCATCTTCGAGAAGAAAATCAAACGAGCTCAGAGATCTATGAAACATGTATAGCTCAGAGATCTATGAAACATCCACTGAAGTAGAGATTATTATTATTATCTCGCAATCTAAGCCTTCAAAAAACATTGATTCATTCGACATTTTATGTTCATGGAATTATCTGTTAGAAAAAAGATGTCAGAATTATTCCAATTATAAACCATCCATCTTCGCCGGAGAGATTCTAGCGAGCACCTATAGCATAGGTGTAAATATTATCCAATGACCTTGGTTCAGACGGAATTTCTATGTTTATGTTAATGAAACCTGGTACAACAGGGCTGGGTTATTTGACCAAAGTCCTAGAATTATCTGTTTCATAGTTGATAGTTCCAGATATTTGGAAAGTTGTCCGGATTATTCGAATTATAATACCTGATATCTTGATTTCTCTTCTTTCGCCAAATTTCTGTTACTTTCGTTTCTAAAATCGTATTTCGTACATCAACTTGATTTCAGGGAAACATATAGCAGAATATGTTCAGCTACGAACACCTGAACGGTACATTATGGTAGCCTTAGATGTGTTCAATGTGTTCGACACGGTCAAACACGATCGATCCGACATTACGATTTTTCCACACTTTCGTATAACATTGTTTAGTTTAAAAAAAAAGCAAATATCACAAAATAAAAATTAAAGTCCCGCAAAGCGATGTCCTACCACCTATTTTGTCCTACATGCATATTGTGAAACTCCCCGCTGCTATGGTTTCAGGGAAACGTAGATCACAACTACGACTTTGCAACGAGGTAATTTCAAATGGCCCTTACCAGCGACGACTATTTGAGTGGACCATTATGGCAGCCTTTAATCTGTTAAAGGCGTTTGATACATCACCAATTCCATCCTTCCGTATGATGTGAAGGCCAACATATGCTACTATGGTCCGCGTAAGCAACTTAAAAGCAAGGCCAGCTCTCGCTAGCCCAAACTGACACTCTCCCGTGCCGTTGTATGGATCTGAAGTGTTTGAGCGAAAAATTATCCGGAAGGTCTATATACCATCTATTCTCGGACATCGACATAGACGGATCGAGCTGCAGCGACTATGTTGGCTAGGTCATGTTGTGAGAATGGGTGAGGATTTCACCACTCAAAAGGGATATATATGTGAGCCACACAGAAGGGGAAGGCCATGAAATTGATGAAAAGATCAACATTTCCGAAAATGGTCTTTCAAAAAGTCTTTAAAAATTATTTAGGGTTTTTTTTTTAATTTTTATTATTCCATAGTGAGCATTAACAAATAGCCAATATATTTTTCCCACATTGTAAGGCATAAACGATTCGGTTCGATCGAACCTTAACCCCACTCTTTATTTTTCTATCTATATCTCTATTTTCTTTTTTCGGTTACGACGTAGAAAAGGTTTTGAGTTATTAGAACAACGCATAATGACGTTTTAGGACTTGATGCATACTTTTGTGTGTGTGTGTGTGAGTTCCCATTTCTTCTGAGCTTTCAGTCATCAACATTTCTTCCTTTTTTTGTCTTCTCTGGCTGATGTTTGATTCATAGTGTCACAACCAACAATACCTACAACCAACCCATTTTATTTGATGTATTCCCCCTTCTGAATTGTGAAGCTAAATGAAAATGACTGAATACTACTATGAAATAGTAGCAACAACAACTCAACGAATTTTACTATTTTGTGGCATTATATTTTTTACTATAACGTATTTTTTTTTTTTTTGCTCGTCCATTGGTAGTAGTGCTGTAGTTTTTTTTTAGTTTGGTGTTGCACATCTACATTTGCATGATAAGTTTTGAAGAAAAACAATTGCAAATGGTGGTTAGAGAGCTAAGCTGTAATACAAATCAACATAGGATAGAAAAAATATTTATATTCTTGAAAAAAATATTCTTTAAGAAATCCACGACTGGTATGGTTTGGAAAAAATGTTCTTTAAAAAATTCCACGCCTTGTATGGCTTTGGAACCATGAAAAAAATATTCTGAAAAAAATTCCACGCCTTGTATGAAACCGTGAAAAAATATTCTTAACAAAATTCCACGCCTTGTAGGAACCATGAAAAAAAAATATTCATTAAATATTCCACGGAAAAAAATATTCTTTAAAAAATCCACGGAAAAAATATTCTTTAAAAAATCCACGGAAAAATAATCTTTAAAAAATCCACGGAAAAAATATTCTTTAAAAAATCCACGGAAAAAATATTCTTTAGAAAATCCACGGAAAAAATATTCTTTAAAAAATCCACGGAAAAAATATTCTTTAGAAAATCCACGGAAAAAATATTCTTTAAAAAATCCACGGAAAAATAGTCTTTACAAAATCCACACCTTGTATGGCTTGGGAAAAAAGTCTTCTTTAAAAAATCCACACCTTGTATGGCTTGGGAAAAAAGTCTTCTTTAAAAAATCCACACCTTGTATGTCTTTGGAAAAAAGTCTTCTTTAAAAAATCGACACCTTGTATGGCTTGGGAAAAAAGTCTTCTTTAAAAAATCCACGCCTTGTATGGCTTTGGAAAAAAGTCTTCTTTAAAAAATCCACGCCTTGTATGGCTTTGGAAAAAAGTCTTCTTTAAAAAATCCACGCCTTGTATGGCTTTGGAAAAAAGTCTTCTTTAAAAAATCCACGCCTTGTATGGGTTTGGAAAAAAGTCTTCTTTAAAAAATCCACGCCTTGTATGGCTTTGGAAAAAAGTCTTCTTTAAAAAATCCACGCCTAGTATGGCTTTGGAAAAAAGTCTTCTTTAAAAAATCCACGCCTAGTATGGCTTTGGAAAAAAGTCTTCTTTAAAAAATCCACGCCTAGTATGGCTTTGAAAAAAATTTCTTCTTTAAAAAATACACGCCTTGTATGGCTTTGAAAAAAATTTCTTCTTTAAAAAATACACGCCTTGTATGGCTTTGGAAAAAAGTCTTCTTTAAAAAATTCCACGCCTTTTAAGGGCTTTGAAAAAAATTTCTTCTTTAAAAAATCCACGCCTTTTATAGTCCACACCTTGTATTGTATGGCTTTGCAAAAATGGTTTCTTTACAAAATTTTCTTCTTTAAAAAATCCACTCCTTTTACAGGCTTTGAAAAAATATTCTTAAAAAAATCCACGCTTTGAAAAATATTCATTCCAATAAGAAAACGAACCCTCTATTATTTATTTCACCATAATTTGCAATTCCTCCTTCATGCGTGCATATCTGCCAACAGACAATAACAACCACGGCAGATTATCTATTTTATATCACTAATAAAAAGATAATATGGTATGGCAACCCTAACAAATAGTTGTTTTCATTTGACGTTATTACGGTACATATTTATATTCTACGCAATATTGTGAGAAGAGACTTCTTCTTCTCTCATACCACATAAATATGTGTAAATAGAGAATGAGAGAGAGAGTGTGTAGTTTTGTTTTCGTTTGTTTGCCTTCATAGAGAAAGTGCAATACGAAGCAGCAGCTGAGTGGTGAGCAAATCAACGAACGAACATAAACTGTCAAAATAACGGCGTACACAAAAACCAAAACAATAACAACATAAAACCGAACCGCCCGAATGACTGGATGGATGGGGATGGTTCGCGTTTCGGCTTGCTTGCTGGCTGTTTGACTGAATGCCGCTAAAGAAGCAGAAGCAGCAGCATATGATGATATGATAATAGTAGACAAGCGCAAGAGAGAGAGAGAATGCGAGAATATAGAAAGAAAACTACTACGTCGTAGTAGTATTGTATGGTGAAACAAGTGTTGAACAAGTGCGAAAATAACAATACGGAAAAAATAGAGTAACAACGTCCGACGAAGGCGACGACATAATGGAGAAAACATAGGAAAAACATATAATATATTTTTCCTGACGATATATACATGCGAAGATTTCCTCGATTTATGTGTGTTACAACGTTTGGTCCTTCGGTACATTTTTTTTTTGACTATTTGCATCCCGATTGTGACTAACGTAAGCAGAGATAATATAAAAATAATATATTTGAATAATCTTTGGAGAATAGTTGAAAAAATTAATGAATTAGTCTCGGAATATAAACAAAAGTGCTTGACCCATATTTGAAAAAAAGATTGCAGTTTTCCTCCATCCTTTCCAAAAAATTATAAAATCTATGTGAAGTGTTGAGTGTGTCTGCGTTTGTGTTGCATATGAAGGTGTCATGGTCGTAAGGACATTTCATAGAAGAAATTGTGGAAAATCGTTATATGTTCTAGAATAAGGCAAAAAACTATGTAGGGCATATTGTACTACATCAAATCAGCTGATGTCAATTTTACCAGCAATACCAACACACATACTTCTAAAAAAGTTCTGTGAATCTGTGTTTTATATCTTTTTAACTTTGAAAATGGAAAATAAATATATATGTACGGAAACATATTAATATGTTGCAAAGTTTCGATAAAATTGGATATTCCGTTCGCTTGATATAAGATTAACAAATTAAAAACGATTTCCAAGCGCGCTCCGAGATTTTGTCTTCCACCTGATTCTTTCAATCGGACGACGGTATTCGCCGTCGATGCAGATCGGCCCATAGATATCATCTGCTTACACCAGGTTCTAAATTGCTTACTTTGACCATTATGACGTCGACGAGTAACATATGCTGTTTGGTGTACAGAGTGCAATTTCTTTTGCCTTTGCCTCTCGCATGACCTTTGTCAGCATGATGTCAAAATAGGACACACGACAAACTGTCACCTTTTCTGAATCCTCGTTCGGTATTGAAAGGCTCCGAGAGGTCCTTTGCGACTTTAACTGCTGACCTTGTGTCACTTAACGGTTGCCAGACTACTGCGAAAGGGAATACGTTGTCTCAGGGAGTCTTCGGCCACGACGTCATTCTTCGGAGTACGGAACCCCACCGCATTCTCCTCAACATCAACCCAATATACAGCATTTAACATCGTACGTTCCTACTCCTGATAGTGCATCGTTTCAGCAATTTAATTGCAACGGTCTTCGAGGAAAAATTGGCGAGATAGTGGACGTCATGATTAGGAAGAATATCTTGGTCGCGGGGGTGTAGGAAACCAAGCTCAATGAAAATTGTAGTCTACAGCGCTGTAATGGTTACAACGTTCTGCGGAAGGACCGCACCATTCCTTATGCACCACTCTGTTCAATACTCGCATGAGCTAGACTCTTGTGAACCATACATGGTCAGAAAACTGACATTTTGTCGAGTATCCCGAGAGCAACAGGACGAAGTGAATGGTACTACATCGTATAAGATCTCTCAGGGACACATTCGACAGCATGTTCAAATCGTCCCGCAAACCACACATATCTGCGATAAGTTTAAAAATAGGAACAAGGTCCTCAAGTCGCTTGCCGGCAGCACTTGGAGCGCAGATAAGGAAACAAAGCGATAGGTCGGTCTATGACGAGCTATGTGGTACCAGAGTGGTGTGCGAATACTACTGTTACACGATAGAGAAGTATTCAGACCTGTCAGAACGCCGTCCTAAGAACTACGACAAGTTTCCTCCTCATGACACCAGTGGGCCATCTCCATGAGGAGACGTAGAACCTTCCCTTACGTCAGCATGGCAATATGCTTTCGTTGCAGTACCAGGCCTAAGTGGGTAAGAATTCCCCACCTAGACGTGTCAGGATCTGCATTATCTAGAGAGAGGGGTTTGTCCAACGTTATAAAGGGGAACCTCTAGATAAAGCTGCCTATCGAGTAGGTCTGAATAGCATTCATACTGATGCAGTAGCCGTCGTGTACTACTCAGAATTCCTTACTATTATATGCATAGATCTATGCTTCGGCGGCTGCGACCATCTTATTGAAGTATTTTTAAAGATTGCAATCATGTTTTTTTATAGGATCAATTTATCCGAGGAATTCTTGTAAAAAATTAGGGGGTCTATCACTCACACTTGAACGTCCCATGACCAGTTTTGAAGTAGAAACATGAAAATATTTGCTTCGAAGTGATTTTCATAAATGTTGCCATCATAATGATATTGGGTTCCATCCACAATATGGTGTTTCGCGACTAATACAGATTTCATTTTATTGAAGATGGTCCTTCGAAACGAATACACATATATGTTAAAATTGTTTACATGTGGATCTGATCGGTACATTCAACGGCAGTTTGATGCAATAAATATGGATCTCAATATAAATGTACTCGTCATAATAACAATTGTTCCACAAAAGGGTCTCTTGAGTGAAATACAAAACTCAAAAATTCAGCTTGAGCCCGGCTGGGATTTGAACCCTGGTTCCCATGGCATCTGTTGGTGTCCGGCGCCTTGGCGTTCAAAGCCACATCCTTATCTTCCTAAGGTTGCACAATATGCAGTTGCATACCATTGAAGAAAAAATGTTGTAGTCTGTATGAAAAAAGTCCGTCACTACAAGAAAAATCTGCTCTGAAAAGGAATGTTCCAGTGTGATGCCAAATGTCCGAACCTTGACACGGTTGAATTTAATTCGTAGATGCAATTTCGCAACAATAGTCGAAATAAATACAACTTATCAAGTAAAGACATTTGTAAGCCACATTGCCCAAAATGCCTGATGAGCCGCTTAACCAACGGCGAAACGCGTCGCATAGTGGTGTATCTCTCTGGCTTTCCTTTTCATTGCAACTCCGATCATGTAGCTCATCTCGAAAGAGAAATTAACAAAAAACAGTTTTTAATGTTTAGAGATGGTCCTTCGAGTTGAAAGCAGGCTTGTTTCACAATATGGTCCTTCGAGAAAAATGCAGATTATCATCCTAGTTAAGGTTAGAGACAGTACTTCCAGACAAATACATATTTGTTCTATAATGTGGTTGCGATTGCAAATTTCAAAAATTTTAATAATTGTTGGAGATGCTCTGTAAATTGGTCAGCAGTCTGGCGATGAGACGAATACGGATTTTGTAAATGTTGGAGATGGTCCTTCCAGACAAATGCAGATTTCCATATATATTTTTAAATATTGCAGCTGGTCCGTAATGTCGTGGTAATGAGTTTACAATAGGTAATGAGGCGAATACAAATTTCGATTTTGCTTTAATCGTTGGAAATGGTCCTTCGAGACGAATTCAGTTTTAAATATATTTTTAAATGTTGGAAATGATCTGCAAATTGTTTTTAATGTTGGTGATGGTACTCGATTTGAATACCGATATCTTTCACAATATGATCTTTCGAGATGAATGCAGATTTAAATTCTTGTTTATGTTTGGATATGGCATTCGAGACAAATATTCATCAGCAGTCTGTTGATATCCATCCTCTATAAGACACATAAGAACATAACTCAGATGTGCCCCTTTTTTTAAGGTTAAATATGGTCCTTCGAGTCTAATACTTATTTGTTTGCTGCTTTGTAAAGTCGTGGTTATGACTTTACAGAGACATCTGCATGATATAATTAGACGAATATAAATTTCGATGTATTTTAATGTTGCAAATGGTCCTTCGAGAGTAATGCAAATTTGTTCCAGAATATGGTCCTTCGAGATGAATACAGATTTTAATTTTTTTTTTGTAAATTTTAAGTGATGATGTTTTAAAGTTATCAAATCTTTGAAATGGTCCTTCGAGACTTGCAGGAATTTATTGCACAATATGGTCCTTCGAGATGAAATATTTTGAACCACAAATTAACGTGAGATAATTATTAATATGTATTTCTTTTTTTTTTTCTCATTACAGGTTTACACCCTCTACAAAATTGGAAAAAAATATTTTTAAATAAAGTGAAATAAATAAATAAAATAAAAGTATATATAAAAAATACAAAATGGATGTAATATCGCTAAATTGAATTTCAACAATCTTTTAGTGCTTCACGAATTGTTTTTGTAATAAAAAATATATCTATACAAAAAATCTATCATTTTTATATAACAAAAAATAAAATAAATAATATTTGTGATTTCGAATCATCGCGGAGTTATTTTAACACCAAAAATTAATTAAAAAAATAAATACACCCAACACAGCATCATATATCCATTGTCGTCCAATCTATAAGCAATACTAATATATAAATTACAAAAATATATATATTTATTTTATAATCTAATAATATATAAAGCGCGATAATGATATATATAATAAAATATACGAAATTAATAAATATCAAATATCTAAAGATATTCGCTGGAAAAAGTTTCAAGCAAACAAATAATAATAACGTGTAATCGATTACCAAATTTGAAAATAAAAATAACGGAGCATTTATTCAAACAATTTTATAAACAAAAAATATAAAAAAAAAATAATAATTATTCATATAAATCTTAAAAATATTACATGATTATTTTGGTGTTGTGTTCCTTTTGATTTTTTCAGAAAAAAAATAATAAAATAAAAATATATTGTTCCTTTCTTTCTTGCAAAAAATATATAAATATAAAATAATAATTAAAAAATTATAAATAAAAAAATATCGCTTAGATATCTAACAAAAATATATATAAATATGTGCTTAATACATAATCTTAAATGATATATATAATTAATTAAAGAAGTGAATTATAAACCAAAAAATAAAAATTGTGAAAAAATCATTTAAAATAAATATTCAATAATATTTTGTTTCAAAACAAATAAAATATGCGAACCAAAAAGTATTTCGAAATTTAAAGAAAAAATAATACAAAGAATCAAATCAATTTATATAACAAGCATTTAGATATACAAAAAAAAAAAAAATTAAAAATTTTGGCATTAAAAATTAAGAAAAAAATAAAATTTAAATTTTATAAAAAATAAATATATTTAAGAATAAAAATTAAAAAAATAAATCACTTAAAAACACCAACAATCAACCTCATCACAACAACAACTCAGCATTTCAACAAAAATAGAAGAAAAAATATCATTTAGAAATTCATTGCGGAATTTCTAAGCCCCGGCGCTTTTTGTCTCCCCCAACACAAACCCCTTCAACGCTGTCGTTTACATTATAGCCTGTCGTTTCTACCCCTCGATATTTTTCCTATTTAAAAGAAATCATATTTTCTGCAAATTGAAATTAATGCAGCTATGGCCTACAATTGTCGTTACGGCAAGCGCAGCAATTTTCGACCCAAAGGTAAGACCCCCTTTTGAGTTGATTTCGATCTTCAAGTATTTAATAAAAATATATATTTTTTATTTTTATGTAACATTTTTTTTAATTTTTGAACAACATTTGTTTGGTTCTTCATATTAAAAACTTCTCATAAAGACTTAAAAGATTTGTTTCACAAAATGGTCCTTCGATGCGAATACGGACATTAACCATTTTTTTAATGTGGGAGATGGTCCTTCGGGCCGAATATAGAGCTTTAATTTTCAATTATCTATAAATTCATCAACAGTGAGATGATGAGTCGAATTCAGATTTCAACCTTTCTTTAAGGTTGGAGATGGTCATTCGAGACTAGATGCGTTTCACAATATGGTACTTCGAGACGATTACAGATTTAAATTTGTTTAATTTTGGGGCTGTTCTTCGTATTTTAAATTTTGTTTGCATACTTGAGGACAAAAGACTTGTCCTCAAGTATTTGTAAGTAATCTGAAATTTATCAACCAGGATAATTCTGCAATCATTTAATGTTTGCTCTTTGAGTTTCATTTTCATACGTAAAAAGAACAAAAATTAATAACCCGAAAATGTACTGTACAAATAATTTTGGTGCACTTTTTTCTAAAGTAGATTTAAGCACCAACAATTGAGCAAAGCTGTGTAAATTAGGGTTACCGTATGCGTATTCAGTGCTGTACTGAATCGTACTAGCCTTCTTCGGGAAATGTTACTAGCCCTTTTCCAACATTTGAGAGATTTTGGGTTGTCATTCAGAGTCACTGATAGTCCTTCGAAAAATTTCAGCGCGGAATAACTGACTTCTGAACCATTTATCTACCTAACGATCGAAAAGCCTTTTCCGGTTTTCAGGCATAAGAATAGTCGTAAGGAGAGCTAGAATGGCACGAGAGTTCCAGCGAACATTGCAGATGTTTGGGATAAGCTTGGACTACTCAGAAAAAAAATCTCCCCTTGCCATCTTATCTCAGCTTTTAATTGATTATAATTGTACATCCAGAAATACTCTATGTTTTTTGATTTAGTGGTCAGGAAAAATATGTTGAGTGTACTAACCCTGTTACAGGACAGTCAAGAAAGTTGCACAGCCTTTTGGCCGTGTTTACTGTGGCATTTTTGGGCATTCTGCCAACGTACCTGAAGGCACAAGAAAAGGCCAACCTCCATGCCAAAATTTAAGCGCGTTCCGCACGATTGTCCAATAATCACTCTGGCATCTTGTATGCCGCAGCCTGTGCTGGTCGTGCCCACCCAGAGCCCCATCGCCTACTCTTGCTAGTAGCGCACCCCGCTCTCGTAACACCCTACCATAACATCCTTGCAGGCAATGTGGTCCAGTTTTTCGGAGTTGACTTTAGCCAAACATGTGAGAAAGCTAAGACCTTTGACCCAATCTTTCAACAAATTCTGAGCACCTCAGGTATCGAAGCAGCAATGTCCAATTTTAAGGTGATTTTTGTAAATGTTAGCTCTTTAGTTTCCCTAACAAAAAGGTATTATTAAAAATAGACTAGCATCGACTCGCTGTGATCGAATACAAATTAATTTAATCCTGTGGGGTGAGGGTATGGAAAGATATGGCTTCGTTCTCAGGTTAGGGCGCAAAAATTGCGGTATGTTTTTAGACTTTATGAAGGTGGAGACGTTCGGATCGGAGCGGATCTGAACGTTTTTCGTGGGGAGGCAATGAGAGAAAGACGATTGGAGGAATCTTGGGCAGACTATTACAACATTGTTCCAATTTCATTGCATAAGGTCGGATGTTTCGACTAGGTCGAATGAGACCGCACACTAGGACTCCAGAATTTGGGTTATGTTTTTAGTCTTTATGAAGATCGGTGCTGATCTGAACGCGAAACCCTTTTCGTGGAGAGGCATTGTTAAAAACGCCAGTGGATGAATCATGGACAGATTACTACAAGACTTTTCCCGATTTCATTGCAATAAGGTCGGATGTTCCGGGTAGGCCGAATGAGACAACAGACTCGATTCCCGATTTCATTGCAATAAGGTTGGATGTTCCGGCTAGGCCGAATGAGACAACAGACTCGATTCTTGATTTCTTTCTAAGTACACCAGGACTCCTTCTGGTTGGCAATGGAAGTATTAAGCAGCTTTTGATTTCGGTCGGATTCAAATTTAAATATTAATGAGGATGTTGCCAGACATTTCTGAACTTTAATCGCCTAATGGAGAGGTTTTATATGAGATCGCATAAGCAGCTAATAGATACGTCTCTGTAGAGGAGGTGGTTAGTTGTGTAGAAAATTTAGGAGAACTTTTTCGTCACGCTATAGAAACATATGTACCTAAGCAGAGAGTTAGAGACCGAATTCTTGGAGAACACCTTCTTCCACAAGTTCAAGGATATTGCCAGACATCAATGTCAGATATTTCTGAACTTTAATCGCAGAGAGTTAGAGGCCGAGAACGACTCAAAAATGATCTAGGGAGAATCAGAATAGGTCGTAAAACTTTTGGCAGAGTCAAAGGGCTTTTAGACTGAAATGAACGAACCTGTAGTTCAGTTTATCGATCTTTCAGGGAGGCTTTTAACGGTTGACGGTGAAAAGGCTGAAGCCTTGACAAACCATGTGCAATGTGTTTCGCTGACCAATAGTGGACTGGCTGAGAATTTCATAGGTGACCCAGATAATCGGGCCCCTGGGGAATTTGACTACTTCCACGGCTCCCTAATCGAGCTGCAGAGGGGATCAACAGTCGGTCTCCTTTGATTAATTTCAGCGAGGAAGGAATTGCTACCATAACAGAACCCAATGTTGGATTTATATTTTTAGAATTCGCAAAAAATGTCTGTCTTCTATAGATATAATACGTTTTATAGGTCATCTATAGGCTTTCTTCAGGTCTTCCATAGGTGGAAGATCCTTCACTGGTCTTCTATAATGATAATACCTCCTATCGGTATTCTACATATAGAAGACTCTTTTTATATTGATGAAAGGTCTCCTAAAGGCAGAAGACCTACAACAGGACTTCTAGGCATTTAAAATCTCTTCAGATCTTCCTAAAAGTCTTCTTTAATAAACCTTTAATAAATACTTTTAATAAATCAAAATCTTCCATAAGCCTTTAATAGCTGGAATACTTCAAATATGTTTTCATTCTATAGATTCTTGATTCTATAGATGGAAGGCCTTCTATAGATAGACTTTTTAAACGTATTCAAAATCCTCAAATATGTTTTCTCATACCGACAAGGTCTTCTATATACGAAAGGCTTCCTATAGACAGAGGAGAACGTCGACAGGACTTCTACGGACTATACTACTACCAACTATAGGTCTTCAGTTGCCATACAACCTCAAATACGTGTTGTATAGATATCTATCCTTAAAAAAGTTTTGCTATATATCCATAACCTCTTATATATCTTCTTAAAGATCTTAAATAGGCAGAGGAACTCAAATATACATAGGAGACCTCTTAAGGGTATTTTATAGATTAGATACTTTTAAAAAGAACTCCTGTAAATAGGAAATTTCTTAGTGTCTTTCTATAGAAAGATAGAGGTCTTCTATAGCTAGGAGGCCTTCTATAGAATCTACGGATAGGAGACCTCTTAGAGTACTTCTATAGAAGTCTGTTTAGTTGCCTTCTATAGAAAGAATACCTTTTAAAGACCTTCTATACATTATATAGATAGGAGACCTTCTAGAGACTGTCTATGGATAGGAGATCCCTTTGAGAACGTCTATAGTTAAAAGACTTCTTAATGGCCTTCTATGGAAAGGATAACTTTTAGAGGCCTACTATAGATAGGAGACCTTTTAGAGGCCTTCTATAGATTCTACAGATACGAGACCTCCTAGAGGCCTTCTATATATAGATAACTTTTGTGGATAGAAGACTTATTTTAGTGGGCTTCTATAGAAAGGTGACCTCTTGAGGCTTGTTATCGATAGGAGACCTTTTAGAGGCCTTCTATGGATAGAATACCTCCAACAGGTGTACTACGGATAGATCTTCTACAGATAGGAGATCTTTACTATAATTATTTTATATATCTAGAGGTAGTGTGGTGGGACCATATTGGAAAATTAAATAACAATAACAACTACAGCAACAATTCGCAATATCCACATACATACAACAACAAAAAAATGTGTACCATATTTACACACACACAAAACCTATTTTGTTGTAGAAATTGCGTTGTTTTCGTATTTTCTGTGTGTTTTTAGTATGACTTCGTCTTTTACTTTCTTTGCTGGTCTCCGGCGTCCCGTTCCGCCCAACATATTAACTGTTTGTGTTTTTATTTTCGTCATTCTATTTGTTTTTTATATTTTTATGCTATGGCGCATAACATCGATCGACGGCGGATTTTGCTTTTGGGTTTTGAAATTCTCTTCATTCAACGTTGCTGCTATGTGGGGATTTTTCGGGAGGGAGTTCATTCGGTTGTTTGTTATGTTTTGATATTGCTTCTGCTATTGTTGTTGTTAATTTTCTAATGTTTTTATTTTTTTTGCGATGTTGTTGTTGATTCCACCGTCGTTGTTGTTCCATTTACGTCGTTTGAAATCATTTCATTTGTCTATTTGCCGATTCTATATTTAATTTATGCTAAATTAAATGACACCAACAGAAAGATGAAGAAGATGGGCAGCAGCAACATAAATGTTTTATTTATTCGATGAAATATTCAGATTAAAATTTTATTTATTTGTTTTTTTTTTTTTTGGAGGGGGAATTCTCTGTTTGATGTTTAGAAGTATAATTTTGGAAATATTTGGGGATATTCATGGTGTGCAAATGAAGACATATTTTTAAAATAAAAAATTTACTACGTCTCTCCAAGTTCCCATAGAGGTGGGTGAGTTAAAAAAACTGCAAAAAAGTCAAACGCCATAATTTTTACATTTTTTTTTTCAATTTTATTGAATGAAAGCAAAAAATGTTTAATGAAACCAAATTGGTAAATTGGTATGGATTATGGCCTTCAAACTTCCAATGAAACCGTCACACGCTGCCCGAAACTTTGCTCCGGTATTTTGGCTCATTCCAGGCGAAGCGCTTGCTTGAGGTGATCGACACTTTAGTGCCAACCTTGCTTTCCAAAATACTCCAGATACAATAGTCCAACGGATTGGTATCAAGAGATTTTGGTGGCCATTGTGCGCTGGAAATGAAGCGAGGAACCTCATTTTATAATCAGTCTTGGGTGGCGCGTTCTTGAGTGCGATGGTGCTGAGTCCTGTTTGAATGCTCAAATATTTGCGTGTCCAAGGCTTTAAAACACTCTCCAGAATATGTTCGCGATAATATTCGACATTTACTCTGATGCCACGTTCGATTAATACGAGCGGCCGGCTGTTATGGCCGGCGCTTGAATTCTGGTGGCCAACCGAACGTGCACATTTTCAGCTGACCTCTTTGGCACGATCATTTTGTTTGTTTACATTTGTTTGATTACAAACTGCTGGACAACGAACGTTTTCTCATCGGAGAAAATCAAATTCGGCAGTTCACCACTTTCGGCCAAGCGAAGCAACTCTTAAGCTCTTTTGGGTCTATTTTTTCTGTTGCGTTCTAAGTTTTTGGATTTGCAATGACTTTACCCCGAGCTCATTTTTCAATATTTGCCGAATGGAAAATTGTGATATGTTCAACTTACGAGCCATTTTTCGGCCACAGCGACACGGGATTCGATAAAGTCGCTTCTTTACTTTTCGAACATTTTCTGCTGATGTTGCTATTTTCTTCCGTCCACTTTCTTGACTTATGTCTATCGAAGACCTGTTAGAAGCCTTCTGTCTATACAAGACCCGTTAGAGGTCTTCTATATAATATCCGTTATCCGGCGGCGACAGCGAGACATTTTCGCGAGGAGGTTTCAGTTTTGCAGGAGCTACAGAACGAAGTCACACAAAGGCTCGGCAGCGACCAAAGACATAAAGGCTCTATTAGAAAATATTGACATGATGGTAGAAATTATTCAATGTAGATAGGAGACCTAGTAGGGAGCACATCCTTTGGAATGAAATACGGAGAAGAGATCAAAAATGGCAGGAGGGGTTATGCCAGCTCTAATCTTCCTGGAAGATTATGCCATTTGATGCTGTCGGTCGTTGCAGGCAAAGGTTAAAGGCAAATGCCGCGAATTAGAAAAACAAGTTAGCGAACTTAAAAATGAATTGGTTGCGACTGTAGAGAATGCTCAGACAGCAGGAAAATCGTGGGAAAAGAGGAAAGTAGACTTTTGAATGAAGTGGTTCCTTCGGAGGAACGCGAACGCGATAAGTGGACCAGACTAATGGTCGCCAATGCCATTAAGGAGCGGGAAATGATTATTGAAATTCCATTTGGGCACATTTCTAATTCACAGAAATTAACTCCAGTCGAGTTGGCGATTAAAAACGACGATTTTGTGGCTGAAGCTTGAATCTTGAAGCCGGTGAACATGTAGCATGTCAATAAGCGAATCATGCTAAGAAGTGTGAGCCGCCAAGGGATAATTGTTTTGCCGGTAGGAAGATGAAGCCGACGGACAATTGCTGTGAATAAACAGAGGGGACGGGACCGAAGAGAAACAGCCTTTAATAACGACCTTAACGGCCAGGAAAATTAGGCCCCCAGACAAAGGCACAATAAAAACGCCTGGAACTGCGACTCGAATTTGAAGGTGGATGTCACGGCTGCTAAGCAAATAACGTTCAATGGTGTGGCCAATACGAAGGCAGCGTTAAAAAGTGCGGAGCTGCCAAGGAAGAGCGAATATATTGCCGAAATTAAGTGATTTATGGCTGAACCGCCCTGCAGGATGAAGTTGGCGGACGAAGATGAACGTACCGAGCAGTTAATGGAATATGATGTGGTCGGTGAGATGCTGAAGGAGAGAATTGCCGATGATCCAGGCTTGAAGATGAGGTTAACGACCAAATATGTGGAGAAGCCAATTGGAAATCTTGTGACCGAGAATCTAAAGAATACATTTGCCAATAAATCAGCCTGGAAGAGGAAACCTGCAGATAATGATGGAGGTGACAACATAAGAAACTGGTTGGAGATATGGCGGTGGTAACTGGATGACAAAGACGATCTTTGGACAAACAAAGGCGATCTTTAGAAGGTGTAAGAGGTTCTATCTATAGAATACGGGTCTATCCACTGAGGCCTATAAATGGTCTTAAATCTATCGAAAACCTGTAAGAAGTCTTCTGTTTATAGTAGACTTAGCAGACATATAGAACCTATCCAAACTTTAGAAGACCTATATGAGATCTTCTATTTAGAGAAGGCGTATATGGGAGGTGTATATATTATATAGAATACGCCTCCCATACGCCTTCTCTAAATGGAAGATCTTTTTTGGGCATAATTACAAATAATTGTCCATTATAAAATGTTAAGCGTGTCTGATTGTGTGTTATTTCAATATTATCTAATATTTTGTTACCTCGTCCAATCCACTCTGCACGTATCGATAATTATCTGTAAACGGCAAGTCTTTATTTTATAGTCGTATCATATGGCGGAAATATGTGGGTGTAAATATTATTGAGTACTTCCGGAAACCAAAAAAAAGTTATGACTATTTGGTTTGTTTGTTTTTTGGCCATCGAAAATAGAAAAAGCCCAACACCAGCAATGAGTCAGTGGGAAAGTAAACAATGTGTGTGTTCGTATACATATATCCAAATATAAATATATGTGTGTGGGAAATACAAGGTACCATGTAAATAAAATAAAAATAACAAATTTGTTGTTTCTATTGTGGATTTGTTTCTCTGCTATTTTTGTAACTCAAGGAAAGTGATTTTGTTTTTGGAAACATTTAAAATTCAATAAAAGCTCATCAACCTCTGTAAAGAGAGAGAGATACGGGAGGTATTAAATTCTAAAAGATAAAACATTTTCTGAATGCGTCACGTGTTAATTTCTGTGTGGGTGGATTGAAATTTGTTTTATATAAATATTCACACTAATAGCAGCACATACAAATCACTAGAAAATTATTAGCTTTGTGGTAGAATGAAATGCGAAATAAAAAATAGAAATAACTCGGACAAAAATAGTTTTGATTTCGTATAGTGTAACAGTGAGTATACGAGGGGTCTAGAAGCAGATGAATGAGAAGAAAAAAATGGAAAATGTATAAAAAATGTATTTACATACCTTTTCCATAAAACGAACTTAAAAATGTTATCCATGACTGTCGATCTTGTGCACAGTATTTCTAATTTGAAAGACCATACTTTGAGATATTATTTTCAAATGTATCTTTCCATCGAATTTTCGGCCTTCCCCATCTGCGTGAACCACTACTTGGCTCACTTTTATATGCATTTTGAGCTGGGACATCCTCATCCATTCTCACAACATGACTTAGCTAATATATCGCTGCTGTTCGATGTCGACTTCCGAGTATAGAAGATACAACTCGTGGTTCTTGGTTTTAGACGCCATGTTTCTTTGGATCAAATCATTTTCAGACAATTTTGAGGTGAGTTACAAATGTCCGTTCGCCTTTCTGATAGGATGTTGCTCACTATATATCTCGAAGGATGTAATCGATTTCCTCCAAACCTTGGAAGTCGCGTTATTACATATTATTATTGTTCCATAAGCCGAGCTTAAAAAAATTTCCAGGCGCGTCGATCTTGTGAGCAGCTCCACGCCTATTGGTTTTAAGAAATTTTGAAAGACCATGTTTAAAAAAGTATTCTCTTTCACTTGATCTTCCCATCGAATTCGTGACCTACCCCTTCTGCGTGAGGCTCGCTTTTATATGGCTTTTGAGCTGGGACATCTTCATCCATTCTCACAACACGGCCTAGCCAATGTAATCGCTGCAGCTCGATACGTCTGACTATAAAGATGTCCGAGAATATATGGTACAACTCATGGCTCATTCGACGGCGATATTAACCAACGACGCATATCGGCTCATAGATCTATATCGGAGAATCTCTCAAACACTCCAAGAGCTGCCTCATTTGCTTGTGCAAGTACCCGTGGACGCCTGACGGCATGTGCAAGATAGCCTGAGCGGGTAAAATTCCAAATATGTCCTTAGCATATTTGTGGATTTTAAAGGCGCATTTGACTTCCTTTTATGGGATAGTGTGCTCACAAGGTTGTCAGAGATCGGGTGTAGGAGATTGCTCTTTGGACGAGTTTTTTCCGAGATAGGAAGGCTTGTGTCGTGGGATCCAGTGCTTCGGTCTGGAGGGATGTGCAGCGTGGTTGCCCACAGGGTTCCATATGCGGTCCATGTATATGGAATCTAATGACGGATCCTCTGTTGCGGGAGCTAGTTGCCTCCTTTAAGGTTTGTACATATGCGGACGACTTGTTCATCTTGATTGAAGGGGATAGTCACCTTGAACTGGAAAATCATGGTGTGCAAGCTATGCAGACGGTTCAGGCCTAGAGTGATCGAATTGAAGGTGGCAACCGTGCTAATGCTGCTGAAAGGTAGGTTGGCACGCAGCCCTCCTCCCTTCATTCGAGCAAGGATAGTCGCCTTGAACTGGAAAATCATGGTGGGCAAGTTATGCAGATTGTTCAGGCCTGGAGTGACCGAATTGGAGTTGAGGTGGAAACCGAGAAGACGGTGCTAATGCTGCTGAAAGGTAGGTTGGCACGCAGCCCTCCTCCCTTCATTCAAGCTGGTGAACGTGGCATAAGGTATTTGAGTAATGTTAAATATCTTGGAATAACGGTGTCCGAGCGGATGAATTTCCTCTCGCACTTCGATCGGTTGAAGGAGAAGCTGACAATTGTCATTGGGACTATCAAGCTTGTGATTGTGGCTTGAGTAGGCGTTCTGTGCGTATCATATATGGTGGGAGAACTGCCTCTTCAGTCTTAGGGCAGAAGAAGCTCCTTTCGTGTCAGCGGGTCGTCATGTTAGCATGTTTGCCAGTGTGTCGCACTGTTTCCACAGAGGCGTTGCAGGTGCTGCTTGGCACCGCATCGCTTGATCTTGAGGTGAGATGTAGGGCTATCAAGTATAAGCTTAAGCGTGGCTTGCAATTGTATGAAGATGATTGGCTCAGGCCTTCTGATCTGGTGGATGGGGATAGGCGGTACAGCACAATCCTTCGAGAGTGTGTTGTTGACGAACGAATTTATTCATGACGCAACGTTCGTAGTGGACCGGCCAGACTTTCGCTTTGGCTTAAGTACTGGTTTCTTACTGACAGCGTATGGTTCTCTCAATGCGTTTCTGCATAAAATACGCCTGTCCCGGACGGATTTATGTAGGTGCGGGATGACTGACGACTGGAAACATATACTGACGGAATGCTGTTACTATGAAGACATTAGATAATTAGCAAATATGGGTATATCGAATGGAGCGGCGGGATGGGATTTAACTAGTTTTGCTCGTGAAACGGGTGGTGTGTTCGTGAACCGGGTGACGAGGAGCTAGTTGTGGTTGCTGTTGCATCGTGGGGTTTTCCTGGTTTCGCATCTTTCACGAGGTTCACAACTTCACTCATATTGATGTCGTGAAGGCTGTCCATGAGGGCGGTTTCGTGAAATGTTTGTGTTGTGAGGTTCGTTGGCGCGGTCTTTTGGACCCTTGGTGCAGTCCGTGAGGACCGTATGTTAATTGTTTGTGTTCTATGTTGTTGTGCTTCATCATTGTTGTTACTAGTGCGTTAACCGTACTCAAAATGCTGTCAGGCAACACTTAGTGGTGTCTAGGTCAAAAATATATATAGTAGGCCTCGGATTTTACATATTATGACGCACCGGGACACCACACATAATTACTGTTTTTCCTTGGATTTTTCTCCGCTCATTAGTTACTCAGGAGGTCAATTTTATTCTAGCTCATTTTTGTTGTTGGGTATTTAAATAAAACAAAATATGTTTCCTTCCTCTATAGTTGTGGTTCGAATGTTTGCAAATATTTTGGCAGCAGCAAACATATTATTGTTGTGTTTACTTCAGCAGCAGCAACAACAATAACAAAATCTAAACGCAGAGAAAAAAACATAAATCATCACACCAAAAAATTGCCGAAAAAATCTAAAACAGCGAAATTGCTAAACAATAAGAGCCGTTCGTATGTTTACCTTTTGAAAATGCGGTGTTGATGGTGTTTTTTATTGCTTGTTGTTAGTGGTCCTACTTTTTATTTAAGTTTCAGATGTTTTGGTTTTTATTTTTTTGCGAATTTGACCCAGAAAATCAAATCGACAACATGTGTTTAATTTTATTCGCAATTCGCAATGTATTCTCTTGAACAAAAAATCGTAACACAAAAAATATTATTGGGGTCACTTTCAATGTATTGGTTTCGTGTTTTTTGTGCGTATTGAGGTTGTGTGTGTGTCGGTAAAGACGAGTTAAGATGATTGTTACCGTATGTTCCATTAACATAAAAAAATAAAAAAAGTTTGTTTATGGTAATTAGGAAATATGTTACCACAAAATCTAAGGTATTCAGATTTCCGCTAAAAGTTCAAAATGCAGTTAGATTCTAGTTAGATTCTTATACCCAAGTCTTGCTTTGTATATATGAATTGCATTTTTCAAGCAGAAAAATGCAATTCATATATACATATATACTTCGAAATGCTGTTTGCAGCATTTCGAAGTCAAGTTTCCTTTCCATGATGATGTTGCTATCTGATGCTCGAATCTGATGCTGTTAACCACTAGAATAGGGTCGTTGCTGAACGATTAAGTTCAAAAGAAGTATTCTCCATAAGGAATGATCGGGACCAGCTCCGTTTCTTTGGTTCATCGAGTTCGTATTGCTTCAGTCGTTTTATTTTGTTATCGTTCACCTAGTTCCGTTATACAATCATTCATTGAGCGTATTAACTAACATGTCCCAATTAACGATTGAACTAAATGTACATGTCCGGAGCGAACCTAATAATATCGAAACGAATCAGAAACGAGATCCTTTCTCCTTTCCTTTGTGTATATCGTGATGCTTGATGAACTAGTTCAATGGGGTTATTCCGCAAATGAAACGATTGATACGGTTCTTTCGTTCATATTCTTCCCTTTACTCCAGGCGTGGATTTTATGTCTAGTTCCTTTCACGACCACGAAGCCAATCAACCTCAAGCCCTTGTCCGATGTTACCTCATGGAAACTAAATTTTCCATTTGATCGAATGTGGTGCTGCCAACTACTAGAGTTGGGTCGTTCTGGAAAAACTAGTTTAAACCAAATATTACCCAAAAGAAACAATACACAATATGTCCGCTTCTTTATTTAATCTAGTTCCTTTAGCTCCAATCGTTCCTTTTATACAGAATGATGTGACGTGTACCAATAAACGATTCAACTAAAAGGAAACTATGGAACTAACTAATAGCACGAAGACCCAATAACTGCCGCGAAGTCATTGAAACTCATGCCGTTGTCCGACGTTTCTTCATCGACTGTAAATTTTCTAACAGTGGGCACTAGTTCAAAGGAACTATTCCGAAAAAGGAACGATCGGTACTAGGTTCTTCATTCTTCGTTAACTAGTTCCGTTTGCACTCATCCTTTCTTATTTGATCATGTTTAATTGCTCATCGTTCTTCTCGATCTTCTCGTTCATTGACCGAATTAACAATAATATACTAAACAAAAATGAATCATGGAACTAAATGAATGATCTAGTTCCTTTTGCAGAGCGAACATAATAATATCGAACAAATTCAGTTACGAGGTTAATGAATATCATGCCGTTGTCCGATGTGCCTTTATGGATAATACATTTTCCGAAAACGGCACTAAAGATATTCTCCCTGAACTATTGTATATCGAAATGCTTGATTCTGGTAGTGTTGCCGGAACAAACATGTTTCAAAAGAACTATTCCACAAATGGAACGATCGGATATGAGGTTTTCTTTCTTCTAGTTCGTTCTTCTAGTTCTTCTCGATCATTGGCCGAAGTAACAGACGTGTACTAATGAACGATTGAACTAAAAGGAACTCAATGAATGGCATATCTCATTTTGTGGATCGAATCGAAAAAGATCAAACAGATTCAGAAACGAGATTATATTACCTTACAAACTACCACATGTTTTGGTGCCACGAAGTGAACAAAACGCCGTTGTCCGATGTTTCTTCATGAAATCTGAATTTTCTGAAAGTGGCGCTTAAGATATTCGCCCTTTTTTGTATATAAATCTGCTTGAATTTGATATTGCTGCCGGAAAAAAAAATTGTTTCAAAGAAACTATTTCGCAAATGGAACGATCGGTTGTAGGTGCAGTTCTTTGTTATCCAGTTTCTTTGACACCCATCGTTCCTTATTGGATCTCGTTTGAGGGTTCCTCTCGTTCATTGACCGAATGAACTATTGAACTAAAATGAACTACAGAACTAAATGAATGACATAGTTCATTTTGTGGAGCAAACCCAAAAAGATCGCACAATTTCCTGAACGAGATTTCATAATCTCACAAACTATCACATATTTTCATGTTACGAAATAAATCAACCTCACACCGTTGCCGGATGTTTCTTCGTGTCGACTGAATTTTCCGAAAGTGACGCTTATGATGTTCTCCCTTATTTTTTATATACCGGAATTCTTGAATCTGATATTATCGGAAGAAATTTGTTTCAAAGGAACTATGCCGCAAAATGAAAATGATCGGTACTAGGTTCAGTTAATTCGTTATCAGTGCCCTTGGGAACTCATCCTTCCTTATTTGCCTCGTTTGAAAGTTCCTATGGAGCAAACGGAAATGGATCGAATAGATTCAGAAACGAGATTGCGTTGCCCCAAAACTCATAATAAAATTAATCGGGTTTTGGCACAGAAATACTACAGTATGTCAAAAATGAGTTTACACATTGAATAAATAAGAACTTTTTTCTACATTGTTAGTAATAAACATAGCAAAGATATATCAAAAATAATATAGTATTACTTCGACATACCACAGTATGTCAAAAATGAGTTTTTACCTTAAATAAATTAGAGCTTTTTTCAATATTATTTGTAATAAACACAAAAAAAAAAAAAATATCAAAAATAAAATAGTGTTACATTTGAAAATGTTTAATAATTATCCATGTTTAAACTCATTCTTGACATACTGTACATTTACATTTAAGCAGTTAAAACGGTTTAGGAAAATCATGAACAAATACATGAACAATACATTTTTACGTTCAGAACCTTTCACATTTTCAGTTTTTTCTTTCCATTTTTTTATATCTCGAAAAAAGAAAGTTCGTAAGAAAAATTTGAAAATATTTGTCCATAAACAATTTTAATTTTTTACCATCGAAAAGAAAAAAAATTTAACTATTTTCTTCTTTTTTGTGTTTCTATTTTCTTTCTCTTTCCCTATATATGTTTCTGATTCTATATTCTATATCTTTTTGTGTATGTGTCTGGCTGTGTATCTATGAGTTCTGTATTTGTATTTTTTCTGTGTCTCTTTCTTTTTTTGTTTTGTCTTACAGAAAATCAACCAGAATTTTTAAAAGTAATAAGAAAACGTTATGGTTTATTATTACACGACAAAGGTTAGTAGCCGACGCCGCTTTTTCTTCTTCAGTAGTAGTTGGGTTGAGCAGCAGTTCTTAATTGCCACTCACTCAACAAATTCAAACTATTTTTTGGCTTTTATTTCACTTCAGTTTTTTTCTTCTTCTATCTTTTACTTCTTAAACACGTTATCTTACCAGTTTCTTTCATTATACGATTTTTTTCTTCTTTTTCTATTTTTATAATGTTATTATAGTTATTACTTGCCTTGTTCCACATATATTTCATTTTTTTCACATTCAACACTTGAATTCTATTTTTAAAATATAGTTTTTTTTCTACTTACACCACATGTACTCCTCACATTTTTAAAAATAGATTTGATTTCTTAGAAATTGATAAAAAGAAACGTTTTTTTCTCTTTTTGGGGTTAATGACTTGTGAACACGTTTTCTGTTTAAATTATTGTCACATAGAGTTTTTAATTAGTCGTTTTTTAATATTTATAATACGTACGTTCCCTTAAAATAAGGAGACAATTTTTCTAAATATTGTAGGAAGAGATGGGAATGCAGATCTAACCAAATAGGCAAGATTTAATCTTTATATCACTTTCATCATTAACATATAAAAAATCGAATACCGTAGTCTATGTTAAAACCCATAAAACAAAGCATTATAGTCGAACGGGGCGGACCATGTGATACCCTACACAAATACCACTGAATTTACATTTAGCGGATTGAAATCCAGATTCTATGCAAAAATTCTCGACTGCCTGTCTCATATTGGCAACTATAACACATAAGTATTGGCAGATTTGACTATATTTTGGGCGATCATAATGAAAACAAACAAGTTAATTGAATTGTGGCCAGGGTGCGAAGAATGATTAAAGTACGCTCTTTCTCAAGAATGCTCAAGGCGAGAATTAGAATGTTTCCAATTTATCGTTACAATGAATGAACAAGCATTTGCAATCTCTCGCGAATGTTCGGATTGTACGAAACATACACGCTGCAAGCGTCGTCGATTCGTTCGTACGCGAGCATTTGATGCTTAATAACATTCTTTTGAAAAACTCAAAAAACTAGAGTTCGGCAATCTAGTTCACTTAGCGGATCGATCTTTCTCGTTCCTTTTTTTAAAAAGGAACTAGTTCCTTAATGTAGTTACTTTGCTCCATGTAGTTCCTTTACTCCATTCATTTCCTTCGCTCCAAATAGATCCTTTGCTCCAAATAGACCCTTTGCTCCATATAGTTCCGACTTCTACATTGTTCCTTTGAATCTCTCTCGTTCATCGTTTTTTTGTTTTTTCGTTTTTTTTCATATAGTTCCTTTGCTCCATATAGTTCTATTGTTTCATATAGTTCCTTTACTCCATACAGTTCCTTTGTTCTTTACAGTTCCTTTGCTCCAAATAGTTCTTTTTCTCCATATAGTTCCGACTTCTACATAGTTCCTTTGAATCTCTCTCTTTCATCGTTCTTTTTGTTTTTTTTTTTCGCTCACATAGTTCCGTCTTGATCTGTTAATAAATGCAAAAATTGAAAATTGTGCACAAATGAAAAAAATGAAATAAAGCAACAAAATTCGAACGAGATCAAAAAGGAACGAGATCAGAGAAAGGAACTATATTAATTAAAGAGCTGGAACTAGTTCCGATCATTCCTTTCTCGAAATAGTTCCAACGAACTAGCTCGTTCCGGAACCACCCAACTCTACAAAAAACAAATGTTCGCGAATGCTCGCGAGCTCTGTTATGTGTTTCTGAACTTTCTTTGCCGAATGCTCCTTTGGTAAAGAATTTATCGCCATAAATTCATTCATGAAATGAGCAGAAAACGAAATAAATGTATTTTAATTCATTCGCGAGCGAATTTTTGCGCACCCTGATAATTATCCATGTGTGAATTCTTGACATACTGTAGTTTGAATGCCCCCTCTTGGTGGCGGGTTTTAATAATTCGGCCGTGAGGAAACATTTCTATAGAAAGTTTTTCTATAACGATTTAAATTCTTTGTGATTAGTTTTAAAATTAATAATTTATAAATTTTGTCTTTTTCATATTATCGATTGCAAAGCTGGCGGGAATTTTTAATAATTTCATTAAATTCCGAATAATTCCTCAAATCACACCAATAAATTGTTGTAAATTAAATACAGCTATTAATAACCGATATATCAGCTGTCGCTATAAATTAAGTAACAATAAATGTGATTTTCCTTCCCCACATCCCTCCTCCCTCCTCCTCCATCCTCCCATCAACTCATCAATAAACCGCGTGCTAAAAAAATATTTAGAAATACAACAACAACAAAATCAAATCATTTTACAATAATAGCACTGAAATGTGTTTTAAAAATAAAACGAAATAGTTTTATTCGAGAGCACGAGTATAGACGGGAACAACAATAACAACAGCAGCAACACGAGCTGCAGCTACAATCAAAAATAACATGATAGTCATTTGTTGTAAACAACAACAACAGCAACAACAACCACATCATTGCATCAAAATGACATTTCAAAACAAAACAGTCACGTGTCCCAGCTGCCCCGTTTGATTTATGGCGAGTGTGAGGGGGATGGATGAGCCCGATGGGGGGGAAGGAGGCTGATGTAAAATCATCATCACCATTGGCAGCTACACAACACGACTAGGGCGCGAATGACAAGACAGCTGCCTTGCATTTTTACAATAACAACAACAACGGCAGAACACCAATAACAACAACAGCACACAACTTCATTATTATCACCAACAACAGCGCCATAGAGCAGCAGTAGCATCTCATCTTTGGGTGTTTTCGTTGGTTGGTTGGATGCTGTTTCAGATGTGTGGATTTGACTGGGTTCTGCATTTCTTGTAATACAGCGGAAATATTTCTCCCAAAAAAAAAAAAAAAATCCTATTTCCATTACAAAATCGAGTTGTCATTTTTTCTTTAAATAGCATTTACATTTGACAGTTCTCAAAATGGATTTGACAGTTAGACATTCAGCTGGACAGACAGACAAGCGGGCATGCCTATTTAATCTCTTTTCCTTATGTTTACTCACATAATGTCCTCTTCTCTCCACTCACTCACAAAAAAATTTAGTTATTTTTGGGTCACATTAATGTCGGTCTGTCATTCCATTTTCACAGCTTTTCTTTTCCATTCCCTTCTAATTTATTGCAATGGGTGCTATTTCCCAATTGTTTTTTTTTAGATTTTTGTAACTTCCTGCATATTAAATTTGTCATTCTGTTTGAAAAATATCGAAATCATTTTTGGTTAACTTCAAGGGCTATAAGGAATGGAACATCTAGGGACTGTATATTTTTTCCTATTAAAAGGTGTTCTCTCAGAGGACTATAGTGTTTTTCTATAGAAGGACTCCGCGGACTGAGGAAATTTTTTTCTATAGAACAAAAAGTAATCAGAAGGCTGAGAAAGATTCCTCAGAAGGTTGAAGATAAGTTCTCAGAAGGCTTAGGAAGAGTCCTCAGAAGGCTGAATAAATGTTTCTCTATAGAAAAAAGTGTAATCATAAGGATGAGTATTTTTATTTTATAGAAAAATGTCAGAAATTTTTTTCAATAGAAAAAAAAACTCGAGTTGTTGGAGAATATTTTCTACAGAAAAAAATCTTCTGGGTCCTGAGTATTTTTTCCATAGAAATAAGAACTCCTGAGGGATGTTTAACTATAGAAATAAGAGTCTTAGATAACAGAGGATTTTTTCTGCAGGAGGATATTTTCTATAGAAAAAAAGTCTTAGAGAACATAAGTTTTTTCTGTAGAAAAAACGATTCATTAGGTATTTTTTCTATATAAAAAATATTGAGAGATATGAGGAATTATTTTCTGTAAAAAGTCCATTTTATAAATGAGGATTTTTTCTATAGAAAAAGAGTCCTCCGTGGGCCCAGAAACTTTTATTTAAAAAAAGTGACCTCCAAGGACGGAGCGATTATTTTCTTTAAAAAAAAAAAATCCACTGTTCAATAGAAAAAAGAATCCTAAGAGGACTGATGATGTTTTATTTTTTAGAAACAAGCACTAGTGTGGAGTGATGATTTTTTTTCTATAAAAAGGAATCCTCAGAGAACATAGGAAGTCTTTTTTCTATAAAAAAGACTCCTCAGATGGCTAAGGAATTGTTGCTGTAGAAAAAAAGGAGTTCTTAGTGAGCTGAGTATTTTTTTAATATAAAAGAGACACCTCAGAAGACTAGGGAATTTTTATACAAAGAAGCCAGCTCAGAGGACTGAGGAATTTTTTCTATAGGAAAAAGAATCCTCAGAGGCCTTAGTCTTTTTTTTAATAGAAAAACGAATCCTCTGAGGGCTTTGGAATTGTTTTCTATAGCAAAAAAATACCTCAGTGGTGTGAGGATTTTTTCTATGGGGAAAAGACGTCTCAGTTGGGACTGAAGATTTTTTTCTTTAGGAAAAAGACACCTCAGCTACGACTGATAAATGTTCTTCTATAAAGATACCCCAGTGGTCTAAGGAATTTTTTCTATAGAGCATTTCTCTATAGAAAAAATTCCTCAGAGGACTTTGGAATTTTTTATATAAAAAAAAGTTATCTCAATTTTCTGAGGATTTTTTTTTTTGTATAGAAAAGGGACACCTTTGAGGAAGGACACCTCAGTAGCCAGAAGAATTTTTTTCTATAGAAAAAATAAAATAGTGGTCTGAGGAATTTTTTTCTACAGGAAAAAAAATGCCCAGAGGGCTGAAAATTTTTTTATAGAAAAATAGTCCTCAGTGGTCTGAAGATTTGTTTCTATAGAAAAAATAGTCCTCAGAGGGCTATGAAGTTTTTTCTATAGAAAAAAGAGTCCTCAGAGAACAGATGATTTATTCTACAGAAAAAGGAATCTTCATAGGGTGAGAATTTTTATCCATAGAAAAAAGAGTGCTCTGGGAACTGAGGAAAAAAGTCCTCAGGGACTGAGGACTTGGTCTGAGGAGAAAAAGAATATACTTGGTCTGAGGAAAAAAAGAATACCCAGACGTCTGAGGAATTTTTTCTATAGAAAAATAGTCCTCAATGGTATGAAGATTTGTTTCTTTAGAAAAAATAGTCCTCAGGGGGCTATGGATTTTGTCCTATAGAAAAAAGAGTCCTCAGAGATTAGATGATTTTTTTTTCTACAGAAAAAGGAATCTTCATAGGGCTGAGGATTTTTTTCATAGAAAAAAGAGTGCTCAGGGAACTGAGGAAAAGAGTCCTCAGGGAACTGATTATTTTTTTCCATAGAAAAAAGAGTGCTCATAGATCTGAGGAATTTGTTTCAGAGAACAGAGAAATATGTATTTATAGAAAACGTCCTTCGTAAGCCTGAGGTATGAAGCTTTTTTAATAAAAAATAGTCATCCGGGTCTGAAGAATTTTTTCTATAGAAAAAATAGTCGTCAGTGGATTGAGGACTTTTTTTAAAAAAGAGTCCTTAGGTGTCTGAGGAATTTTTTGTATAGAAAAAAAAAATAAGTCTCTGGGGGACTAAGGAATTTTTCTATAGAAAAAAGAGTCCTTTGGGAGCTAAGGATTATCTTCTATAGAAAAAAGCGCCCTCGAAGAACAGAGTAAAAAAAATTCTTAGTCCTCTGTGCTGTCTTTTTTCTATAGAAAAAAAAAATCTCAACCCGCTGAGGTGTCTTTTTCTATAGAAAAAAATCATCAAACCCCTGAGATGTTTTTTTTTCTACAGAATAAAAATGCATAAGAACTCTGAGGTGTTTTTTTTTTTCTATAGAAAAAAATCCCTCAGTTCACTGAGGTGTCTTTATTCTATAGAAAAAATTTCCTCAGTTATCTGAGGAAGTCGATTCAATTTTTTGTTTGATTATTTAAATATTTTTTTTCGCTTAGCATTTTGTTACCATTTATTTTCTTAACTTCTAATTTTATTTACCACTTATTTCATTTTTAATATTTAAAATTATTTTGACAAAATAATAATTAATTCTTATTTTTTATTTACAGGTAATTAAATATTTTCATAGATATACACTTTTTTATGTGAGTAAGTAATATCTATAAAATGATACTTTTCATTACAAATAAATCAATAATTGGGCCCCTTCTCCCGAGAGCTGATCTTTCCTGCATAAAATCATATTCCCCATAGACAGATACCAGTGCGCCTCAATTCTTCATTTGCAAGATAATATTGTTATTTGAAATGCAATCAGCCTGTCTGTCAGGCTGTCTGTCTGTCCGACTGACAGACAAATATGTATATGCCCCGCCACTTATTTACGGAAAAAGTAATACTTTTGGCATTTCCGTAAACATTGTTGCTCTACTTCGATCGTCACAAGTCTACAAAAATTCATTTCTCGGTGTCTCGGTGTGTCTTTTCCCAGAATCTAATCTGTATGCATGCATGGGCAGAAGTGGCGGGACCGGCCACCAATGCCTAAGAATGTGTATGCTTTTTGGTGGAACTTTGGCTCAATTCATTTTTTTACAGAACAGGAATGGGGTTTGTTATTTCGAAGATTTTTTTTATTTGTCGGATTTTTATTTGTCGATTTTAAAGAAGAGATAATGGAATGGCTTTTTATTAGTGAGGTATAAGATTGTGAAATTAAAAATAATAAAAATATTATTATGAAAGCAAATTTGCGGACACAAAACTTAGCAAGTCAAGGTATTTAAAATCGGACAAACATTTGTAATTGATCCAAGAAAGTGTACTTTGACATTATCGGCTCTCTTTTGAAATTTTTTGGGTGCATCTAAGACCAACTTCCCATAAAGGGAAGGTTCACAAATAGGCCAGTGAACTAGCCTAACAAAATCCTCCCCCTAAGAAATGCTAACACCAAAAATCTACACCAAATTCAAGACGATGGCACAAATCTGCACCCCAAAAGAAAAATAAAGAAAGAAAACAAAGACCAACGTCACAAGTTCAAAGAACTTAGACGAAAGCATAATAAAATAAAAAGTTTCAAATGTTTTGGGTGAAAGGTTGCCTCAAACTGTATTTGGTTATATGGCGAGGGTGGGGGGATAGGTGGATATCTTTTGTTAAGAAGTCGTGATCTCCACCACCACCACCACCAACCACTTAATAGATGAATATTTTGCCTTTCGCAAAATATTCGAGTTTTGAAAATAATTTATTAGTAATAACAAAAAGCAAGAGAAAATTATTTTTTGCTAATTTTTTGTTTACACAAACCATTTTTTTTTGTCTTTAACCAGTTTTTCTTTTTTATTTTGTTAACGTTTATTGTTATTTCCGTTTGAAGAAGTCGTAATAATAACAGTCATTGTGGTTGTGTTTGTGTGTGACTGTGTCTGTGTTTGTTAAGCGACCATAAAATAACAAAATTTAAAAATTTTAAATACTGGCAACATACTGCGATTATGACGCTAATTAGTTACACCTTTAAACTAGGGTCTAGGTGCCGGGAATTTATTAAATACTGGTCTGAGGATTTTTTTTCATTAGAAATATAATCTTTTATAGAAAAAAGTGTACTCAGAGGCCTTAAAAATTGTTTTTCTATACGAAACAGAAACCTGAGAATTTTTTCTATAGGAAAAAGACACCTCACCGAGGATTTTTTTCTATAGGAAAAAAGAATCCTCAGAGGTCTGAAGGTTTTTTTCTATTGAAAAAAATAATCCTCAGTGGTCTGAGAAAATTTTTCCTATCCTCAGAAGACTGAGGACTCTTATTTCTATAGAAATAAGGAGACTATTTTTTTCTATAGAAAAAAATCCTCAGACAACTCAGGACACTTTTATAGAAAAAATTCCTCAGACCTCTGAGTGTTCTTCTTTCTATAAAAAAACCTCAGACCTCCGAAGACTTTTTTCTATAGAAAAAAATCCTCAGACCTCTGAGGTCTCTTTTTCTATAGAAAAAAATTCCTCAGACGTCTGAGGACTCTTTTTTCTATAGAAAAATATTCCTCAGACTTCTGAGGACTCTTTTTTCTATAGAAAAATATTCCTCTGTCCTCTGAGGACTCTTTTTTCTATAGAAAAATATTCCTCAGTCCTCTGAGGACTCTTTTTTCTATAGAAAAAATATTTCTCCGTCCTCTGAGGACTCTTTTTTCTATAGAAAAAAATTGCTCAGACCTCTGAGGACTCTTTTTTTCTATAGAAAAAAATTCCTCAGACCTCTGAGGACTCTTTTTTTCTATAGAAAAAAATTCCTCAGACCTCTGAGGACTCCTTTTTTCTATAGAAAAATATTCCTCAGTCCTCTGGAGACTTTTTCTATAGAAAAAAATTCCTCAGTCCTCTGGGGACTCTTTTTTTTCTACAGAAAAAAATTCCTCAGACCTCTGAGGACTCTTTTTTCTATAGAAAAAAATTCCTCAGACCTCTGAGGACTCTTTTTTCTATAGAAAAAAATTCCTCAGACCTCTGAGGACTCTTTTTTCTATAGAAAAATATTCCTCCGACCTCTGAGGACTCTTTTTTCTATAGAAAAAAATTGCTCAGACCTCTGAGGACTCTTTTGTTTCTATAGAAAAATTTCTTCAGATCTCTGAGGACTCTTTTGTTTCTATAGAAAAAAATCTTCAGTCCTTTGAGGGCTCTTTTCTATAGAAAAATATTCCTCAGTCCTCTGGAGACTTTTTCTATAGAAAAAAATTCCTCAGTCCTCTGGGGACTCTTTTTTTTCTACAGAAAAAAATTCCTCAGACCTCTGAGGACTCTTTTTTCTATAGAAAAAATTCCTCAGACCTCTGAGGACTCTTTTTTCAATAGAAAAAAAATTCCTCAGACCTCTGAGGACTCGTTTTTCTATAGAAAAATATTCCTCCGACCTCTGAGGACTCTTTTTTATAGAAAAATATTCCTCAGACCTCTGAGGACTCTTTTCTATAAAAAAAAATCCTCAGACCTGTGAAGACTCTTTTTTTCTATAGAAAAAAATTCCTCAGACCTCTGAGGACTCTTTTCTATAGAAAAAAATCCTCAGACCTCTGAAGACTCTTTTTCCTACAGAAAAAAATCCTCAGACCTCTGAGGACTCTTTTTTCTATAGAAAAAAATTCCTTAGACCTCTGAGGACTCTTTTTTTCTATAGAAAAAAAATCCTCAGACCTCTGAGGACTCTTTTTTCTATAGAAAAAAAATCCTCAGACCTCTGAGGACTTTTTTCTATAGAAAAAATTCCTCATGCCACTGAGGACTCTTCTTTCCTCAAAAATAAAAAAAAAAAATCCTCAGAACTCTGAGGACTTATTTTTCTATAGAAAAAAAGTTCTTCAGACCTTTGAGGACTCCTTTTGCTATAGAAAAAAAGTTCCCCAGACCTATGAGGACTCCTTCTGAGGACTCTTTTCTATAGAAAAATATTCCTCAGACCTCTGAGGACTTGTTTGTTTCTATAGAAAAAAAAAAACGATGTCTGAGAAGTAGTCCTCAGTGACAAACGAGGTTTGATGTTGACTTAGAAGCCAGAAATCCAACCATTATCGCTTAATATCGTTATGACTGTTGATCCCATCTAGCCACATCCTGAATTAGCCCTGCGAACAAAAATATAAACATTTTGCTCTCTTCCTCTCGAGAAACCTTCACTTATGGTTTATTGTTTTTTTGTACTGGTCGGTGTATTTTTATTCGACTAGACTTTGGGTTTTATTGTTTGTGGTTAACCGACCGTTATAATAAGTACCCATTCGTGTGTGCATGTGTGTGTGCGTTATTCTTTTATGTGTTTGAGAGTAAATTTTTTTTATTATTAGTCACTTGGTTTTTGGTATTTCTTAGTCATAATTTTTGAATAATGTTCAAAGTACAGTATAAATATTTTATGGCTTTTTAATAACTGACAGCAAACCAGGGGCTCAAATTGTTTTGCAAAAAACAAAGACTGTCCAAAATGTGTAGTATAAACCACTGTGCATCAATTTTTTCTCACATAACTTTCCTCCTTGCTGGCTGACGGGTTGGTTGACTAACTGGCAATAACTGTCACCATTATGACAATGTCGGATTTTCTTGTCATCATTGTCATTACCATCGTCATCATCATCGCGGTAGTGCCGCCTAACAACGACAGTCATAAAAAAGTTGTTAAGTGGTACCGCTGCTGATCGTTTGTGGAGAAGTTCTTTGACTTGGCTGACTAGTTTGCAGGCAGGCAGGCTGGCTGGATGGCTGGCAATGTCAATAGCAACCAACCAACAAAGACTGTGGCATTCTTTGTGGTATTTTCCTGTCGTTGTTGTTGTTTCTTGCTGATTTTTGCAGCATCCAGTTAGTTGTTCTTCTTAGTCATGAACCGTTAAGGTGATGGTGATTCACAAATTCAGGTTTCTTGAGGTTTTTACTCTCCTCCACCTATCCAGCGCATGGAGCGGATTTTCCGTTCAGCAACAGCCTGTTGACATTCTTTTATGGGATTTAACATTTTGCTCTGTTGCAAGAGTTATTGTTGTTGCTGCAGCTTTTGCAACATCAACATCTGAGTTAATGTCACCATCATTTATTTATTTAAAATTTAATTCTTTCGACGACAAGTTTCACCGGCAACAGACGACATTCTTTGCATATTTTCTAAACAGATTGTTAGGAAAAAAAAAAAAAAAAACAAAACACTGTGGACTTTCCTTTCTATAGCAAAAAAATCTTCAGAACAATGAGGTGAATTTTGGAGAATTTTTTCTATGGAAAAAGGACACCTCAAATGCATGACGATTTTTTTATAGAATAATGTTGCCTCAGTGAACTGGGGATTTTTTTTTTATAGAAAAAAATACACATCAGTGTATTGAGGAATTTTTTTCTATGGAAAAAAGACATCTGAGCATGGGTGAAGATTTTTTATAGAAAAAAAAAGACACCTCAGCAGAGGAATTTTTTTCTATAGAAAAAAGACACCTCAACAGAGGATTTTTTTCTATAGAAAAGACACTTCAGACAACTCAGCTGGGGCTGAGGAATTTTTTTCTATAGAAAAAAGACTACTGACTAATTTTTTCTTTAGAAAAAAGACACCTCAGGGCACTGAGGATTTTTTTCTATAGAAAAAAGACACCTCAGTGAACTGAGGAATTTTTTTCTATAGAAAAAAGATACCTCAGTGAACTGAGGAATTTTTTTCTATAGAAAAAAGATACCTCAGTGAACTGAGGAATTTTTTTCTATAGAAAAAAGATACCTCAGTGAACTGAGGAATTTTTTTCTATAGAAAAAAGATACCTCAGTGAACTGAGGAATTTTTTTCTATAGAAAAAAGATACCTCAGTGAACTGAGGAATTTTTTTCTATAGAAAAAAGATACCTCAGTGAACTGAGGAATTTTTTTCTATAGAAAAAAGATACCTCAGTGAACTGAGGAATTTTTTTCTATAGAAAAAAGATACCTCAGTGAACTGAAGAATTTTTTTCTATAGAAAAAAGACACCTCAGTGAACTGAGGAATTTTTTTCTATAGAAAAAAGACACTTCAGAGATCTGAGGATTTTTTTTCTATAGAAAAAGACACCTCAGTGAACTGAGGAATTTTTTTCTATAGAAAAAGGACACCTCAGTGAACTAAGGAATTTTTTTTTCTAAAGCAAAAAAGACACGTCAGCTTGTATGGGGAATTTGCTTATGTTATCATTGTTTGAATATTTTCCCTATAGCAAGTATTATTCTCAAACATTTGAGAGGCAATAAATCCAATTCCAATGGGATCATGCTACTAGACAAGTTAAGTGTCAAGAAAAGATTTGTATAAATAATTATCAGTCAAATAATGTATACAGAAAAACAACAACAACATAAACACAAAATTACAAAATAAAATAGAAAATAACAAATATAGAAAACAAAAATAAATGAAATGAAATAAAATCATTGCCTGATCTATGACCATTAGGCAGCCAGTCAGTCCGCCAGCTAGCCAAGCAATCAACGACAACCATTCATTATTCATTCATAAAAACTGTTCGGCAAAATACGATCCAATCGAATTGAAATCTACAACGACAGCACAAACAAATGGCCATTTGATAATTTCAGAGGAAGGTGGGTAGGGGTGAGGTGGCTGAAAAAGTTATTGGGATATTTTGATATTTCACTATGAGGTTGTTGAATTGATAGTAAACAAACCAAAAATAAATGAGCAACGATGTGGTTGTTGTTGCTGTTGTTAGTGGTAAATGTGGGCCACCCAAGGAACACATAAGGTGTGTTCGTTTGGTAACAATTATTGGTGCTGAGATAATGTGAACGTAGAAAATGGGATTTCCATGGGATCCAAGATATAGGAAAAGTAGTGACCACTGTATCGTGATTTTTTGGCCTGAATGATGGGTGGTATGGGGAGTGAGGGTGAACTACTTTTGGCTGCAGCCATGTGCCCCAAAAGTAATTCACCCTCACTCCAGTAATTCACCCTCACTCCACAGTACATTTATACGTTGTTATTGTAGTTCCTTTGTTTTAAAAATACTAAATTGTAGTCATCATCAATAGCAACAATAATAAAAACATGGTGTCAACAACACGTATACAGATACTTAATCCAAATCACATGAGTTCTGATATTTTATTTTAGATTTTTTTTTCGGTATTTCTGTTTTTAATTTATTTCGTTCAGGGTTAAAAGACATGGATGACGATATCGGTTTTTAATGTTTCGATTTTTTGTTAGGTCGGATGATTTGATCACGATGCGAAATTGTCACCAAATATATTTAAAAAAAAATGATACAATTTATATTTTAAAAATAAATTAGAACATATTTCGCTATATAAAAACATGCTGCGTGACTGAGGAAAAAATTCTTCGATGTCTTTTTTCTATAGAAAAAAATTCCTCAGCACCAGCTAAGGTGTCTTTTTTATATAGAAAAAAAATCCTCAACCCCAGTTGAGGTGTCTTTTTTCTATAGAAAAAAATTCCTCAGCCCCCAGCTGAGGTGTCTTTTTTCTATAGAAAAAAATTCCTCAGCCCCCAGCTGAGGTGTCTTTTTTCTATAGAAAAAAATTCCTCAGCCCCCAGCTGAGGTGTCTTTTTTCTATAGAAAAAAATTCCTCAGCCCCCAGCTGAGGTGTCTTTTTTCCTCAGCCCCCAGCTGAGGTGTCTTTTTTCTATAGAAAAAAATTCCTCAGCCCCCAGCTGAGGTGTCTTTTTTCTATAGAAAAAAATTCCTCAGCCCCCAGCTGAGGTGTCTTTTTTCCTCAGCCCCCAGCTGAGGTGTCTTTTTTCCTCAGCCCCCAGCTGAGGTGTCTTTTTTCTATAGAAAAAAATTCCTCAGCCCCCAGCTGAGGTGTCTTTTTTCTATAGAAAAAAATTCCTCAGCCCCCAGCTGAGGTGTCTTTTTTCTATAGAAAAAAATTCCTCAGCCCCCAGCTGAGGTGTCTTTTTTCTATAGAAAAAAATTCCTCAGCCCCCAGCTGAGGTTCTTTTTTCTATAGAAAAAAATTCCTCAGCCCCCAGCTGAGGTGTCTTTTTTCTATAGAAAAAAATTCCTCAGCCCCCAGCTGAGGTGTCTTTTTTCTATAGAAAAAAATTCCTCAGCCCCCAGCTGAGGTGTCTTTTTTCTATAGAAAAAAATTCCTCAGCCCCCAGCTGAGGTGTCTTTTTTCTATAGAAAAAAATTCCTCAGCCCCCAGCTGAGGTGTCTTTTTTCTATAGAAAAAAATTCCTCAGCCCCCAGCTGAGGTGTCTTTTTTCTATAGAAAAAAATTCCTCAGCCCCCAGCTGAGGTGTCTTTTTTCTATAGAAAAAAATTCCTCAGCCCCCAGCTGAGGTGTCTTTTTTCTATAGAAAAAAATTCCTCAGCCCCCAGCTTAGGTGTCTTTTTTCTATAGAAAAAAATTCCTCAGCCCCCAGCTGAGGTGTCTTTTTTCTATAGAAAAAAAATCCTCAGCCCCCAGCTGAGGTGTCTTTTTTCTATAGAAAAAAATTCCTCAGCCCCCAGCTGAGGTGTCTTTTTTTCTATAGAAAAAAATTCCTCAGCCCCCAGCTGAGGTGTCTTTTTTTCTATAGAAAAAAATTCCTCAGCCCCCAGCTGTCTTTTTTTCTATAGAAAAAAATTCCTCAGCCCCCAGCTGAGGTGTCTTTTTTCCTCAGCCCCCAGCTGAGGTGTCTTTTCTATAGAAAAAAATTCCTCAGCCCCCAGCTGAGGTGTCTTTTTTCCTATAGAAAAAAATTCCTCAGCCCCCAGCTGAGGTGTCTTTTTTCCTATAGAAAAAAATTCCTCAGCCCCCAGCTGAGGTGTCTTTTTTCCTATAGAAAAAAATTCCTCAGCCCCCAGCTGAGGTGTCTTTTTTCTATAGAAAAAAATTCCTCAGCCCCCAGCTGAGGTGTCTTTTTTCTATAGAAAAAAATTCCTCAGCCCCCAGCTGAGGTGTCTTTTTTCTATAGAAAAAAATTCCTCAGCCCCCAGCTGAGGTGTCTTTTTTCTATAGAAAAAAATTCCTCAGCCCCCAGCTGAGGTGTCTTTTTTCTATAGAAAAAAATTCCTCAGCCCCCAGCTGAGGTGTCTTTTTTCTATAGAAAAAAATTCCTCAGCCCCCAGCTGAGGTGTCTTTTTTCTATAGAAAAAAATTCCTCAGCCCCCAGCTGAGGTGTCTTTTTTCTATAGAAAAAAATTCCTCAGACCCCAGCTGAGGTGTCTTTTTTCTATAGAAAAAAATTCCTCAGCCCCCAGCTGAGGTGTCTTTTTTCTATAGAAAAAAATTCCTCAGCCCCCAGCTGAGGTGTCTTTTTTCTATAGAAAAAAATTCCTCAGCCCCCAGCTGAGGTGTCTTTTTTCTATAGAAAAAAATTCATCAGCCCCCAGCTGAGGTGTCTTTTTTCTATAGAAAAAAATTCCTCAGCCCCCAGCTGAGGTGTCTTTTTTCTATAGAAAAAAAAAATTCCTCAGTTCACTTAGGTATCTTTTTTCTATAGAAAAAAAATTCCTCAGTTCACTGAGGTATCTTTTTTCTATAGAAAAAAAATTCCTCAGTTCACTGAGGTATCTTTTTTCTATAGAAAAAAAATTCCTCAGTTCACTGAGGTATCTTTTTTCTATAGAAAAAAAAATTCCTCAGTTCACTGAGGTATCTTTTTTCTATAGAAAAAAAATTCCTCAGTCCACTGAGCTATCTTTTTTCTATAGAAAAAAAAATTCCTCAGTTCACTGAGGTATCTTTTTTCTATAGAAAAAAAATCCTCACGCCCCACCTGAGGTATCTTTTTTCTATAGAAAAAAAATCCTCACGCCCCACCTGAGGTGTCTTTTTTCTGTAGAAAAAAAATTCCTCAGGCCCATCTGAGGTATTTTTTTTCTATAGAAAAAAAAAATTCCTCAGTTCACTGAGGTATCTTTTTTCTTTAGAAAAAAAAATTCCTCAGTGAACTGAGGTATCTTTTTTCTATAGAAAAAAAAATTCCTCAGTGAACTGAGGTGTCTTTTTTCTATAGAAAAAAATTCCTCAGCCCCAGCTGAAGTGTCTTTTTTCTATAGAAAAAAATTCCTCAGACCCAGCTGAGGTGTCTTTTTTCTATAGAAAAAAATTCCACAGCCCACAAGCTCTGTCCTTGACCATAACTGGAACCCCATGGAAAATGTCAAATCGATCAGCGTTATATTTCCGCCCTCCAGTGTGGTAAGGGTTACTATATAATATCTGAATACGTAAGCACCTGTAAATATTTAAGTGTAACTCCCTCATCCGAGAACATACGACAATATAATTGGTATCAATTTACAGGTCAGCCACTCCTCTTGACTAAATATTAACCAATAAATATTAACCAATCTTTACCAAAGATATAGGGGTCTTCATTGGCCAGAAACCATCCTACACGCAAATTTTCGTGAAGATTGATCCATAACTTACAAGTTATAATGGACAGACGGACGGACACACATGTCTGGATCGACTCAGCTAGTCGAGATAAAGGTGGGTCTAGGACCAATATTTCGCGGCGTTACAAACTCTTGGGGCTGCACAAAGCTATAATACCCTGACAACATAGTTATGTAGGGTATAAAAATCCTCATTTCACTGAGGTGTCTATTTTGGGCTTGAAAAAATATTTTTAAAAAATCTTATTTGTTTTTTATTAATTTTTTACAAATAAATCAATAATAATTATCCGTCAAAAATGTGTGATCATTTCCACTCTACCATAATATCGATGTCAACAAAATTCCAATGAAAATAACGATATTTGAAATTAACGTTTCGAACGGCGCGTGATTGTTTATTTTTGTTGGGGTTGTTGTTGTTTATTTTATTTTCAACTTATGTCTGGACAAATAAGTAAATATAAGTGTAATGTAAATTCCATATTAATCATACGTAAGCATGTGACACTAACAAAAACATCAACAACAACAGCACCTGCACACCGATCGACAAATACATTCATAAATCTTGGGGTACGTTGAAAAATTCATTCACTCTTTACGATCAAGCCAAGCGAGTGACTGGCTTGACTATAGGCATTCCAATGCCAGTGACGAAGATAATTCTCATTACCAAATGGGGACATTATCAGCGGTGTTGGCCAACAATAACAACCTCAACACGAGTATTAACAACAACAACAGCCGCCGCAGTCTGATACTGTTGTTCAGACGTCATCATCGCTTAGAGGAGTTCTTCACACTCAATATACGTTACTAAACAAAAAATTAAGCGTGTTTAGCCTATGCCTGTTCTTCTCGGCCCCAACTGCTACCACCATATTCGTCGTGGTCGTAAACCGGTAAATTCTTTGGAATTTTGCAACAAAAATGTCAATAAATTGAATTCCTTGGCTTGTTTTCCTTCTCAGGTATTTTGTTGTTTTGCCCACTCGCCCAACCTCCTAACCCCCCTCCCTGCCGCTACAGCTAAGCGTGTAGTCCCCAATAACGCTGAAGATTGCACTATTTTTTATTATTAAATGTTGTTTTGTTTATATTTCTGGTGTCGCTTGTAATTGATAAGTTAAGAAAATAATAAAAATAACAACGACAACAACAACACGAACAACTACATTTTTTCACTGTATTAAAAAATAACGTCACATCCGAGAGCGTGTGTGAGTTGCTTGGCAGAAAACATCAGCCACCACATGAAAGACCTTCAATTGTTTTGGACTTTTTGTTGTTACTGTTATTTTTTCTGATAACAATTTTTTATGAAAGCCAGGTGTGCGTGTTGCCTTCCCCCCTCTGAATGAATGCTATAAAAAAGCCCCCGCATTCCACATAGATAACAAAATTGGGTTATTTCTTCGGGCCTGATTTATTATTGGGGCACATGATCCCAAGAAAAAAATATTCTTTAAAAAATCTATGACATGGACTTGGCATTGAAAAAGTATTTAAAAAAAAATCTAGGCCTTAAACTTTGCTGGCTTGTGACCGAATTTTCGTTCCATAAGCCGAGCTTACAAAAATTTCCTGGCGCGTCGGCCTTTTTTTTATAAAAGCCAGGTGTGCGTTTTTCCAGTTTGAAAAATCATATTTGGCAATATTGTCTTCTACTTGATCTTTTCATCTTATACGTGGCCCTCCCCTACAGCGTGAACCATCACTTTGTTCGCTTTTATATGCCTTCTGAGCTGGGGCTGCAGCAGAATTTTTCTCTCAAACACTCCAAGAGCTGCCTCATCTGCTTGCGTAAGTACTCATGCTTCAGATCCATATAATAGCACGGGTAGTATCAGCGTCTTATAGAGTGTGAGTTTGGTCTGGCGGGAGGTGGCCTTGTTTCTAAACTATTTCCTTACATCATAGTAGCATTTGTTGTCCAACACTATCCTCTTCGAATTTCAAAACTGATGTCATTCCTTTTATTTACGGCGGTGCCAAGTCTTGCACGTTGATACCATCAGCTTGGTCTTCTCGCCGTTTACTGCCACACCCACTTTGGCTGACTCCTTCTCAATTTGTTGAAAGGAGGCTGTTACCGCTCTCAGTGTTCTACCCATTATGTCGATGTCATTGGCGTAGGTGAGTGACATGTGTTGTTTGGTGTTCACTTTTGCCTCTCGTATGACCTTTTCCAGCAGAATGTTAAAAAGTTTACAAGACAAACTGTCACCTTGTCTGAATCCTCGTTCGTTATTGAAGGGTTCCGATAGGTCCTCTCCGACTTTAACTGCTGATCTTGTGCCGCTTAAAGTTATCCTGCAAAGCCGTATTAATTTTGCAGGAATGCCGAACGTAGACATTGCTTTAAACACCTCTGGACGGTTAGGGCTGTCGAATGCAGCTTTATAGTCGACGAAGAGGTTGTATAGGTCGATGTGTTTTTCGTGGGTCTTTTCCAGGATTTGTCGCAGTGTAAAAATCTGGTCAATGGTGGATTTACCAGGTTTGAAGCCGCATTGGTATGGTCCAATAATGTCATTGACCATTGGTTTTAATCGTTCACACAGCACGCTGGATATGCGATGGGAAGGATACTTATTTCTCTATTATTGGCACATATTGTCTTGCCGATTTTTTGCTGACTTCATCTTGGAGGGTGGTATATACTCTATACCATCATCTATTAACGCACTGTCTGTATCTGTCACTAGCTTTTCGTACCTGCACCAAAATCTTCGGTTTTGTGTTTTACTCGTTCGTAAAATTTCCGGACTTCGTTCGGCTCCTGTACATCTCGAATTGCTCCCGCTCACGTTTTTCTTGTTCTTTCTTCTTTTTTCTGAAAACACGTTTCTCCTCTCCCATTTTTCCCGATAATTTTCCATCGCATTTCATGTTGCTACTGTCTGCAGGGTTGCCCTATACGCTGCATTTTTCACATCAGTATAATTACGACACTCCTGATCGTATCATGGTTTTGTTGATGGTGGTTTTTGGTACCCAAGTGTTGCTTTTGCTGCAGTTTTTAGGGAGTGGGCAATACTTTACCATTGTGCTTCTATACTACTATCGGGACAAGAAGTGTTTTAGTCAATCAGGTGGGTAAGTTGTGCGGAGTAGGCCTCGGCTACCTGTTCTGTTTGCAGCATTTCGACATTAGGAAAAGTGCGAACCTTGCCTGCTACAAGGTAGTGGTCCGAATCGATATTCGCTCCTCGGATCCATAAACGTTTAATACACTGGATGAATGCCTTCCGTCTATCACATCATGATCAATTTGATTTCTCGTTGTTCGATCGGGAGAAATCCAAGTGGGCTTGTGTATATCGTGTTGCTTGAATCTGGTGCTACTAACTACCATGTTTTTTATTGCCGCGAAGTCAATCAACCTCATGCCGTTGTCGGATGTTTCTTCGTGGAGGCTGAATTTTCCGATGGTGGGACCAAACCTGTACCTTTCCATTGCATTTCCTGTAATGCAATAATATTTTTCTTTGTACTTCTTGCGTACATCCGCCAAAGCGAGCACTGCGCCTGTTCTATACAACGTGCGCACACTGCAAGTGCATATTCGCATATCATGGTCCTTTACGTTTGCGGGGGTCGTCAACATTAGAGGGGGTTTGGTTTTCTTTTTCTTTACTTTTTCATAGTAGGTAGGGTTTTCCGAGTGTGGGCAACTAACCCGACGCCTCAACCCATTTTTTTCATAGTTCTTATGGATGAACTCGCGGCACATATTACCTCATTATTTCATCGGGTGATAAAAATAGCTAGCCAGGTGACACCGCGGGGAGGTCAGTGTCCACAATTGAGATGAAAGAGGGACCAAGATAAGCCTGGACTTCGCCATGTTAAAGCCAATCAGAGCCGTTGCTTGGTATCTATCATCCCCTACGCCACCCGTTTCTTTGTCATCATTATAGAGTTTATTGCTCCCGTGAGCTGTGTTTTTTGTTTGATATTATCCATTATTGTCTAACACCATTTGCAGTCATTGTTATTTTTATTCTATATAAAAAAATTCATATAAAATTGCTATTAAAAAAACTGTCAGGAAAAACAAGTCTACATTCTTTGCGTTCTAACCAAGAAAAAAAGAACAGAACAGAACAGAGAACGGCTGTGAATGCAGACATCTTCGTTTTCTAGTCCCGCTGCTGCTGCTTCTGCTTCACCGCCATCGTCACCGTTTTCTTTATAAGGAAATGACGTCAATGGCAGAGAATTTTGTATTTCGAATCGGTTTGGTGGTAGCTGTTGTGATGTCGGTCTGGTTATTTATGGTTGGTTGTTCGACTGCAAAAAAAAAATGTGACAAAAATTCCAAATGACTGCAAAGAAATTCCCCAAAAAATAAATAAAGAATAAAATAACAAAATACGAAAAAACCAGGCCAAAAATAAACTGTGGAGGAATGTTCGGTAGCCCGAATGAAAGGTGACTGAAGCACGGGGGATAATATGTGTAGGGGGCGAGACTTTTGTTTTTATTACCAATTAAAATTGTAACCATGACAACAAAGACGGAGGTCATCAATAACCAGAGGGTGTTTTCCTACGCCATGGAAAAATACCCACACGGCATGTTAAGTCTTGCTCAAGAAAGACGAATTTTTCCACTGGAAAACTAATTACTGCCGAACAATGTTATCAACACATGAACCGTTAGGCAGTCAGTCAGTCTGTCACTCAGTCCGTACCACTTTGTAAACAAATATATAGCCCCAACCATAATCAATAGCCAACCGCTAACTACCACCCGAACACCAACATCGTATTTTAACTAATCGGCAAAAAAACATATCTCTACGATGGAGGCTCATTTCGAAAAACCATCCTCCCTCCTCCTCCTCCACCATCATACCTACAACAAATGCATAAATAAACAAATAACAAAACGACTTGGAATAATTTAAATGGTAGCTAAATGACTGACTCGAAGTTGGTCTACATATTCAATGTATTGGCCGACCCACAGCCATATTTGCCACTATTTGTCGTCAGCAAGACAGCAACAACAAGCAGTCAGGCAGTTCAATGAATTTTCTGACTTGACGTAGTAGTGCCTGGTCAAGACTATGGTGTTGTTGCTACTAAAACACAAACGATCGATGGCGTCAAACTTGTCCAGATATAATCGACTTCTTCTTCATCAATATTCATATCATAATCATCAACAGAAGTTGACTGCTGCTGCTGTTGCTGTCTGATGGCCTGTCTTGCCGGCCCGGCCTGCCATCACATTCATAATTTCCATCATAATGTCCATAAATCGCAAATCGAATCGAATGGAATGCATTGTGTTGTTGATAAACAAATTTTGATGTTTATGTTTTTTTATATTTTTGGTCAGTATTTTTTTTTTTTTTTTGTGGAGCGGACACCATTTCCAAAATTTAAAATATTGAAATTTAATATGGAGAATGCGGAATAAAGAACCGTTTTCGAAAAAAAAATAATTTTTCAATACTCAAAAGAAACGTGGTTTTTTATTTAAAAATATTTTTCTAATGCCTAATCCAAGGCCTAGGGGATGATAGATACCAAGCAACGTCTCTGATTGGTTTTAACATGGCGAAGTCCAGGCTTATCTTGGTCCCTCTTTCATCTCAATTGTGGACACTGACCTCCCCGTGGTGTCACCTGTGGTAGCTATTTTCATCACCCGATGAAATAGTGAGCTAATATGTGCCGCGATTTCACCCATAAGAACTATAAACAAAAACAATGGGTTGAGGCGTCGGGTTAGTTAGTTGCCCACTCTCGGAAAACCCAACCTACTATGAAAAAGATAAGAAAAATAAAACCAAACCCCCATAATGTTGACACCCCCGCAAACGTATAAAGGACCACGATCTGCGAATCTGCACTTGGAATGTGCACCCGTTGTACAGAACAGGTGCAGTGTTCGCTTTGGCGGATGTACTCAAGTAGTACAAAACCGATATTATTGGCTTACAGGAAATGCGATGGAAAGGGACAGGCGTAAGTAAATCAGATGATTACGCCTTATATTATAGCTGCCATGAAACGAGACATAAATTTGGCTGCGTATTTATGGTTAACAGGAGAATAAAATACCTCGTCATCTAGCGAATTGATATAATCCGTATAAATGCGAAGTTCTTCTACATCAGTCTCATTTGAGCCCATGTTCCGACCGAAAATAAAAATTAACAGACCAAAGACATATTTTACGAGCGCCTAGAAACAACATATGACCGTTGCCCTGGCCATGACATTAAAATTCTGCTGAGAGATTTTAATGCAAAAATCGAAGGAAAATATTTTTGGTCCCACCGTCGGAAAATTCAGCCTCCATGAAAAAACATCCGACAACGGCATGAGGTTGATTGACTTCGCGGCAGCAAAAAACATGGTAGTTAGCAGCATCAGATTCAAGCATCTCGATATACACAAGGCCACCTGGATTTCTCCTGATCACGCAACGAGAAATCAAATGCATCATATTGTGATAGACGGAAGGCATTCATCCAGGAGGAGCGAATATCGATTCGGACCATTACATTGTGGCAGCCAAGGTACGCACCCGACTTAATGTAGCAGCAATGGTGCGATCTAATGTAACACGGAAAGTTGACGTCGAAAAGCTTCAAACACAACAGGTAGCCGAGGCCTACTCCGCTCAACTTACCCACTTGCTTGACGAAAGTATTGCCCACTCCCTACAAACTGCAGCAAAAGCAACACTTGGGTACCAAAAACCACCATCAAGAAATCCGTGGTACGATCAGGAGTGTCGTAATGCTACTGATATGAAAAACGCAGCGTATAGGGCAACCCTACGGACAGTAGCAACACATAATGCGATGGAGAACTATCGGGAGAAAAGGAGAGAGAAGACACGTGTTTTCAGAAAAAAGAAGAAAGAACAAGAAAAACGTCAGCGTGAGCAAATCGAGATGTACATCAGTCAGAAGGAAGTCCGAAAATTCTACCAACGGGTAAAACACCAAACCGAAGGCTTTAGTGCAGGCACATCCTCCTGTAGAGATAAAGAAGGAAATCTGGTGACAGAAGATACAGACAGCGTGCTGAGGATCTGGAAGGAGCATTTTGAAATCCTTCTGGTATCAAATAGTATCGGTGAAGAGGATACCCCAGAACCAATAATAGATGACGGTATAGAGTGCATACCACCTAGCCAAGTTGAAGTCAGAATAGCAATCAATCGACTGAAGAATAATAAAGCAGCAGGAGCCGAACTATTCAAGACTGGTGGTCAGATGCTGGTAAGGAGCATGTACCAGCTGATTAGTACAATTTGTGCAAACTATAGAGGAATAAGTTTCCTTCCCATCGTACATACAGTGCTATCCAGCATACTGTGTGAACGACTGAAGCCAATGGTCAATGACATTATTGGACCATACCGATGTGGCTTCAGACCTGGCAAATCCACCATTGACCAGATTTTCACTCTGCGCCAAATACTAGAAAAAAACCCACAAAAAAATACATCGACACATTCCACCTATTCGTCGACAATAACCCGCATTCGGCAGCCCTATCCGTTCAAAGGTGTATTAAGCCATGTCTGCATTTGGCATTCCTGCAAAATTAATTCGGCTATGCAGTATAACTTTAACTGGCAAAAAATCAGCAGTTAAAGTCGGAAAGGACCTCTCGGAGCCCCTTTATACCGAACGAGGATTCAGACAAGGTGACAGTTTGTGGTGTGATTTTTGAACATCCTGCTGGACAAGGTCGCACGAGATGCAAAGGTGAACAGAAATGGCACTCTGTACACCAAACAATACATGTTACTCGCCTACGCCGATGTCATCGATATAATGCGTCGAACATTGCGAGCGGTAACAGTCACCCTTGAACAAATTGAGAAGGAGTCTGCCAAAGTGGGTCTGGCAGTAAAAGGCGAGAAGACCAAGCTAATGGTATCAACGCGCAAGACGTCCAGTAGACCAAGGACCAAGTGTGGAACTTGAGAACTACAGCTTCGAGGTTGTCAAAGATTTTATATACCTTGGTACCGCCATAAATAAAACGAATGCCATCAGTTTTGAAATTCGGGGAAGGATAGTGATGGCCAACTGGTGCTACTATGGTCTGAGCAAACAACTCAAAAGCAAGGTCACCTCTCGACAGACCAAACTCACACTCTACAAGATGCTGTTACTATCCGTGCTGTTATTTGGATCTGAAGCATAGGTAATTACGCAAGCAGATGAGGCAGCTCTTGGGGTGTTTGAGAGAAAAATTCTCCGAAAGATCTATGGGCCGATCTGCGACGGCGATGAATGTCGCCGTCGTATGAACCATGAGTTGTACCAGCTATTCTCGTATATCGACATTGTTAGACGTATTGAGCTGCAGCAACTACGTTGGCTAGGTCATGTTATGAGAATGGATGAAGATGCTCCAGCCCAGAAGGCATATAAAAGCGAACCAGCTGATGCCTCACGCAGAAGGGTAAGGCCACGAATACAATGGAAAGGCCAAGTCGAAGACAACATTGCCGAAAATGGTCTTTCAAATTGGAAAAAACTGCGCAAAAGACTGACGCGCCTGGTAATCTTTTCTAAGCTCGGCTTATGGAACGAAAGTTCTGTCACAAGGCAGCTAAGTAAGGTCTAACCGTTCACTTGCTACGAAATTGTATCAAATTTAGTACTTTTCGGATATTTATAGTTAGAATTTCCAAAAACCCTTTGGTACATCTATCCTACACTTCATCAATGACCCACAATCCAAATTTGCCGAGTTCTAGCTGTACCGGTTCCCCAATAAAACATTTAGTACTTTTCGTGCCATTCTAGTACGAATTTCCAAAAACCCAGCCTTATCTGATACCTTTGTGCCAAGAGTGACCCTCAGCTCAAATTTCAAGAATCTAGCTTCAACCGTTTCGTCCGGGCGTTGATGAATCGTTGAGTCAGTCAGTCAATCACTTTACTCTTCAAGCCCAATCCTTTTTATTAAAAAAATTCTGTTGTAAATTGTTGTTATATGGAAATACCCATATACAATTTTCATTGTTTACCACTTGACACATTTTTGTTATTTAAAATTGGATTCCGTTGTATTTTCATGGTGCTGTCGGTGTTGTTGTTGTTGTTTTTCCTGTTATTGTTAATATTATTTTTCACAAAACAAACAAACAAATGAATAACTCAGAGCTGTTATTTGCACTCTTCTGTAAAATGTGGAATTATTAGCACCCTATTGTTATTTACAACCTAGCATTCCTTAAAGATGTAAATTGGGGGAATACATATATATGTTTGTGTGAATGAAAGATGGGAGATTATCAATATATAGGAGAAAAAAATGCCTACAAAAATATCCAATTTGAACACTTTTCGTGTTACCACCCGATTTCCTGATTTTGTTGTTGTTGATTTTGCTTATCTTAGAAGATCCAAAATCCCAAAGATCTCCTTTAGATGACGACAATTCATATCTTGAAATATTTATTTATTCAATTTCTCAAAATTTTTTATCATCTGCATTTGCAGATGGATTACCTTTTTAGTCTCTTAGGTGTTTATTTTTGCGGCATTTATTTGTGATGGAATTATAGGCTTTGTTGCACCTTTCTCTTAAGCAGATTCATAAATGTATTTTTCAAACATCTGTAGATTTTCTATAAAATAATTTTCGGTGCCTGTTCAGAGGCGTAGAGGTTTATAGTTTTTAAAATCCTAATATAGAGAAAATATTTTTAAAACCAGTGAGCGGAGCAGTATAGTCAGTATATTATACCCTACACAACTTCCACGAACCACAGAAAGTTCGATTTTCATGGAAGTTGTGTAGGGTATCATATGGTCGGCCCCGTCCGACTATACTGCTCCGCTCACTGGTTTAAAATATTTTTTTCATTGCCTAATCGAAGGCGTTGATTTTTTAAAAATATTTTTTCATTGAATATTTTCCCTGTCTAATCGAAGGCGTTGTCAATACCTAATAGGAGGAGTTTATTTTGTAAGTTATATTTTTTCCTCTTGTCTATACTTTTTTTTTTGACAATAACAAATAATTATTTGTTTTTCTCGGAACACAAAATCGAATCAATCAGTGTACAAAAATTACGTTTGAAATTTTTGCACATTTCAAAACAATACGAATTTGATGTGTAATTGTGGCAGCAATTGCCACAACATTTCCATGGAAGTAATTTTGCAACAAAAAAAAAAAAAAAAAAAACGTTATTGCGGTTTTAATGGTTGATTACAAAAATTTGGAATTTCCACATTTTCGGTTAAAAAAAAAAAAAATAAATAAAAATAACAACTCAAATGCCAACATAACAAGAGCGATTAAATAGTGGTGTAATTTTGATTTATATAATGATAAGAAATTTATTTATCAAAATAATCAAAACCAGTGAGCGGAGCAGTATAGTCGGACGGGGCCGACCATATGATACCCGTCAATATTTCGTGATATTTGCATCCTCCTGACCGAATAGAGGTCAATACATATTACTAATATTCAGTACAGTTCTTCTAATTACTTGTGCCGATTCCTTTCACCGTGGGTTGTGATGTTCGGCTTTCAATTGTGGCCTATGGACTCGAAAAAATACACAAAAAATCAAGTTTTCGGTCCACTTCATCCCAATATTATTATCTGACCATCACCAAAAATTATAGACGTTGTCCTTCACCATAACTGGAACCTCATGAAAAATTTCAAAGCGATCAGTGCTATATTTCCACCTTCTAGTGCGGAAATGGGTAACTAAATAATTTATGAATACGTAAACACCTGTAAACTTTTAAGGGAACCCCCCCATTCCCGATTTTAATTTTTCAAGATTTTCAATGGGCTGGTAAATGAATACAAATGCTTGTTAAGGTTTGTAACTTTGCACATATATATTTGAAGATTTAAAAGAGAAGAAAACTAATTTCAAAAAAATTTTGTAATTGTTTTGTTGTTGTTTTTTGTAATTAAAGAAAAGTCCTTATTTTTGATGGCGGGCATGATAACTCCTCACTGGAACATCGGAATCCGAAAATTCCAACGGTGTTAGAAAGAATACATGTCTGGCTCTCGTATGAACTAGGATTATTTTCTTCGCGCTAAAATTAACAAAATGATGGACATTTGAAAAAATATTTTTGGAAAATCGCCGATTTTTTACCAAAAACCGAGTTAAAAAATAAGGAAGATCTTGACCGATTGGCTGTATCCTAGTTCATACGAGAGCTATACACTCCCAGAGAAACGTTGCAAAATTTGGAACCGATTGGATTATTAGTTTTTGAGTTATCGTGCCCGCCATTCGCAAAAAAATGTTTAGAGAAAAACGCGTTTAAAGTTTGAGAAGCCCTTCAGCCGTCACTTGATGCTGACACAATAAATCGGCTATATCTTCAAGAGTTCTTGAGATTTTCATTTGAAATATTGTAGAGACATTCTTTAATCAGTGTAGATTCGAATTATATCAACAAAAAGTTTGACCCCGTGAATGAGGGGGAGGGGGGGTCCCCTTAAGTGTAACACCCACATTAGAGTATATACGATAATATATACTGGATATACTGTCAACTTCTCGGGTCTATGTTGTTCAGGAGTAAATATATATGCCATCGAATACAAAATTTTTAATTTTTCACACAAAAGTCAGGGTCCATTTGACCGGCTAAATATTGACCGATCTTTATCAAAACAAGCATGCTTTTTCTTTAGCCCGATCCTCTTCTCCATGTAAAAATTCACGATGTTCGGGCCATAATTGTGGCCTCTGGAGAGACCAGAAAATCAGACAAAAATTAAGTTTTTGGTCCATTTCACCCCCTAAATATTAACCGATCTTTACCAAAAACAATAGGGTAAAGATCATTGGCCAGAACCCATCCTACATGCAAAATTTCGAGAAGATTGGTCAATAATTGTGGCCTGTATCGTGTTTACAAATTATAATGGACAGACGGACGGACGACACACATGTCTAGATCGACTCAGCTAGTCGAGATATGACGATCGGTATACTTAAAGGTGGGTCTAGGACCAATATTTCGCGGCGTTACAAACTCTTGGGGCTACACAAAGCTATAATACCCTGACAACATAGTTGTGTAGGGTATAATAATAAACCAGTGGGTCAATTCACTATCAAATTTAATCAATTCTCAAATCGATAAAATATTATAACAACAAAATAAACAATATTTCAATTCTGTAAAAGTTTTTAACAACATTTGTTAAAAATGTTGTTAATAAACAACACCAAAATATTCGAAGGTAACTTATCGACAAATATTTTTAAAAATTTCAATTTGTATGTATTTTGTTTTCAAAATGTTCAAAATTAAAAGCTTTTTAAATTGTTGTCTACATTTTTACAGAATAGCACTTTCGTTACTGCAAACGATTTTATGTGTAGACAAAATTGTCGATTGTCGGATCGCCATAAGTTACTGAATCGACCTACAGGCCAACTGAGGTTATGATAAAAATTTAATGTATGAAAAATTAAATATAAATTGTTGGTAAATTCTATTTCTTCCTCAACCCTAAAACATCCGACAAAATAAACTCCGGTAGTTTTCGCATTATTTCACAACATTTTCCGCATATTACTAAGAGTATTATTTGAGTCACCTTTTGGAATCGCATTGCATACACATTTCGCATTTCTTCTCTTTACCCGGCGCTGCTATTGTTGTTGTTGTGAAATTTCGAAATTTTGCGATATGCAAATTGTTGAAATGTGCAAAATGCACATTTACTCAAACCCAAAAATGTTTTCATTTCTCGGTTTCCTTCAGTTAAAAATATACAACAATTTCGATTGTTGTTTACACCAAAGCGGCAGCAACAACAACGATAACAACAAAACGTCAACAATAACAAATTGTTGTTATTGTTGTGGTGGTGTTGCTGTTGTTGTTATTGTTGTGTGGCGGCAATGGGGCCATGTAATTCGAAAACAAAATTTCATCATCAAAAATCCAATGCAAATAAATCGGCAGTGGCGGCGGCAACCCCAACCAAGCAATGAGTTCGAACCTTCCAACCAAAATTCAACTACAACAACAACAACATAACAAAAAGAGCCACAAATTTGAAATGAGTTCGCTAAAACAAAATAAACACAGCAATGTTGTTGCTCCTCAGCCATGGTTACATAGACGATCGGACCGACCTATTAGCAGGATAGCTGTTTGGTTGGCAGGCAGGTCTAATTCTGTGACCACATTAACAGCCAACATCGGTAGTTGCTGACTGAGATGCAGCAGCCTCCTCTCAACTCAACTGCATGACTGACTGACTGATATGAATCGAACAAAACACACACACAGACAGACACACTCACACACATCTTAACAACATCAGCCACAATTCCAATAAATTTTCCGTCCATCCAATCTGTCCTCCATCCGTCCGTCCGTCTGTTTTGTTTACAAGTCTGGTGTTATTGTTGTTGTCTATATTTATTTTTGTGTAAAAAATTCATTCATTAGCAACCGACGATTCATTCATTCATACAATCGGTGGCTCGGTTGGTCCGAGGTATGGATGTTGGTCGTTGTTGTCGTCGTTGTTGTTGCTGATTCCAATGAATTTGGCATTTCAATGGATGACGATTGTTGTTGCAGTTGCTGTGGATGGTTTTTACGTCGATTACTGCTACCCCTTAAATGTTCTTTTTACAAAAAAAGTGCAGTGTGTGTTGTTAGGACCACCACAACACTAAATGATGGCGTTGCAATTGCCGTCACCAACATCATCACCATTGGTCATGATGATGATGTCGGGTTGTTGTTTGTCGGACTGGTTGGCTGGCTCACTGGGCTGGCTGTTTGGTTTGTAAATTATATGGACGACACAACAAGTACATTTGTAGTCAAAGTTGACGTCAACATGTGTTGTAGGCACCACACAACAACAACAACGGCAGCAACAAGAACAACGACAGCCAAAGACGAAAACAATTTAATTGAAAACCAAACAACAACAAAAGATAACAATTACAATGTTGTAAAAATTTGCACAAAATTAAAATTAAAGGCCTGCAATAGGCCCAGAAAACAATTCGAAAATGTTTTAAAATAGGCACAAATACAACCAAAAAAATCTACTCCTCAGATTAGGCAATGAAAAAATGTTTTCAAAAAATCGACGCCTCGTACTAGGCAATACAAAACTAATTCTAAAAAAATATTAAAAAATTTTACGCGTACGATAATTTAAAAAAATCTACGCCACAGATTAGGTATTGAAAAAAGTCTTTGTAAAAAATCTACGCCTCTAATTAGTACTTACTTACTTAGATGGCTTGTGACAGACCTTTCGTTCCATAAGCCGAGCTTAAAAAAAGATTTCAAGGCGCGTCGGTCTTTTGCGCAGTTTTTCCAATTTGAAAGACCATTTTCGGCAATATTGCCCTCCACTTGGTCTTTCCATCTTGTTCGTGACCTTCCTCTTCTGCGCGAACCATCAGCTGGTTCGCTTTTATATGCCTTCTGGGCTGGGGCATCTTCATCCATTTTCACAACATGACGTAGCCAACGTAGTCGCTGCAGCTCAATACGTCGATTTCCGAGAATAGCTGGTACAACTCATAGTTCATTCGACGGCGATATGCACCGTCAACGCAGATCGTCCCATAGATCTTTCAGAGAATTTTTCTCTCAAATACTCTCAAGAGCTGTCTCAACTGCTTGCGCAAGTACCCATGCTTGAGATACATATAACAGCACGTGTAGTATCAGCGTCTTGTAAAGTGTGAGTTTAGTCTGGCGGGAGGGGGCCTTGTTTCTAATCGGCTTACTTAGACTATAGTAGCATCTATTGGCCATCACAATCCTCCGAATTTCAAAACTGATGTCATTCGTTTTATTTATGGCGGTACCAAGGTATATAAAGTCTTTAACTACCTCGAAGCTGTAGTTCTCAAGTTCCACAGTTGGTCCGAGTCTACTGGACGTTTTGATACCATCAGCTTGGTCTTCTCGCCGTTTACTGCCAGACCCACTTTGCAGACTCCTTCTCAATTGGTTCAAAGGTGACTGTTACCGCTCTCAGTGTTCGACCCATTACGTCGATGTCATCGGTATAGGCGAGTAACATGTGTTGTTTGGTGTACAGAGTACCATTTCTGTTTACCTTTGCACCTCGTATGACCTTGTCCAGCAGGATGTTAAAAAGATCACACGATAAACTGTCACCTTGTCTGAATCCTCGTTTGGTATTGAAGGGCTCCGAGAGGTCCTTTCCGACTTTAACTGCTGACCTTGTACCACTTACAGTTATCCTGCATAGTCGTATTAATTTTGCAGGAATGCCAAAAGCAGACATGGCTTTAAACACCTCTGAACGGATTGGGCGGTCGAATGCGGCTTTATAGTCGAAGATCACACGATAAACTGTCACCTTGTCTGAATCCTCGTTTGGTATTGAAGAGCTCCGAGAGGTCCTTTCCGACTTTAACTGCTGACCTTGTACCACTTACAGTTATCCTGCATAGTCGTATTAATTTTGCAGGAATGCCAAAAGCAGACATGGCTTTAAACACCTCTGAACGGATTGGGCGGTCGAATGCGGCTTTATAGTCGAAAAATAGGTGGTATGTGTCGATGTGTTTTTCGTGGGTCTTTTCCAGGATTTGGCGCAGAGTGAAAATCTGGTCAGTGGTGGATTTGCCAGGTCTGAAGCCGCATTGGTATGATCCATTAATGTCATTGACCATTAACTTCAGTCGTTCACACAGCACGCTGGATAGCACTTTATATACGATGGGAAGAAGGCTGGTTCCTCTATAGTTGGCACACACATAGGGTTCTTAGGTTCCAATCATTGGGCATGCATTTCTCTAGCCAAATTGTGCTAATCAGCTGGTGCATGCTCCTGAACAGCATCTGGCCAACAGTCTTCAATAGTTCGGCTGGTAACCCATCGGTTCATGCTGCTTTGTTGTTCTTGAGCCGATTAATTGCTTTTATGACCTCATCTTGGCTAGGGGTATACACTCTATACCATCATCTCTTATTGGTTCTGAGGTATCCTCTTCACCGCTACAACTTGATACCAGAAGTTTTCAAAATGCTCCTTCCAGATCCTCAACACGCTGTCTGTATCTGTCACCAGGTTTCCTTCTTCATCTCTACAAGAGGATGTGCCTGCACCAAAACCTTCGGTTTGGTGTTTTACTCGTTGGTAAAATTTAAGGACTTCATTCTGACTATTGTACATCTCGATTTGCTCACGCTTACGTTTTTCTTGTTGCCCTATATGCTGCGTTTTTCAGATCAGTAGCATTACGACACTCCTGATCGTACCATCGGTTTCTTGGTGGTGGGTTTTGGTAGCTTTTGCTGCAGTTTGTAGGGAGTGGGCACTACTTTGCCATTGTGCTTTTATCGGGACAAGAAGTGCTTCGTCAAGTAGGTGGGTACGTTGAGCGGAGTAGGCCTCGGCTATCTGTTGTGTTTCCAGCTTTTCGGCGTCGAGTTTCCGTGTTGCGTTAGATCGCATATTTGCCGCAACGTTAAGACGAGTGCGAATCTTGGCTGCTACAAGGTAGTGGTCCGAATCGATATTCGCTCCTCGGATCGATCGAACGGCTAATACAATGGATGAATGACTTCCGTCTATCACAACATGATCAATTTGATTACAGGAGAAATCCAAAAGGCCTTATGTATATCGAGATGCTTGAATCTGGTGCTGCTAACTACCATGTTTTTTGCTACCACGACGTCAATCAACATCATGCCGTTGTCGGATGTTTCTTCATGAAGGCTGAATTTTCCGACGTTGAGGCCCTTCCGATTTTTGCATTAAAATCTCTTAGCAGAATTTTATTGTCATGGCCAGGGCAGCGGTCATTTGCTGTTTCTAGGCGCTCGTAAAATAGGTGTTTTGTCTGCTCATCTTCGGTCGGAGCATGTGCGCAAATGAGACTGATGTAGAAGAACTTCGCTTTTATACGGATTATAGCAATTCGCACATCTACTGGAGAGAATATGGAGACGAGGTCTTTTATTCTCCTGTTAACCATAAATCCGCAGCCAAATTCATGTCTCGTTTCATGGCATATAATACAGTGCGTAGTTGTCTGATTTACTTACGACTGTCCCTTTCCATCGCATTTCCTGTAAGACAATAATATCGGCTTTGTACTTCTTGAGTACATCCGCCAAAGCGAAAACTGCGCCTGCTATGTACAAAGTGCGCACATTCCAAGTGCAGATTCGCAGATCGTGGTACTTTATACGTTTGCGGGGGTCGTCAACATTAGGTGCTTTGGTTTTCTTTTTCTTTGCTTTTTCATAGTAGGAGTGGTTTTCCGAGTGTGGGCAGCTAACCCGATGTCTCAACCCATTTTTTTATAGTTCTTTTGTGTGAACTCGCGGCACATATCAGCTCACTATTTCAACGTGTTGATGAAAATAGCTACCCCAGGTGACACCGCGGGGAGGTCAGTGTTCACAATTGAGATGAAAGAGGGACCATGATATGCCTGCACTTTGGCATGTTAAAGCCAATTAGAGCCGTTGCTTGGTATCTATCATCCCCTACGCCATCCATGCCTAGGCAATGAAAAAATATTTAAAAAAAATCTACGCCTCCAATTAGGCAACGAAAAAATATTTTTTAAAAAATCGATTAGGCACTGAAAAAATATTTTTAAAAAATGCCTAATTGACGGCATCGATTTTTTTAGAAATATTTCTTTCATTGCCAAATTTGAGGCGTAGATTTTTTTACAAAATATTTTTTATTGCCGAATTGGAGGCGTAGAATTGCCCAATTTGAGGCGCATATTTTTAAAAAAAATTTCTGACTTTTAATGGTGATAGCTTGGACATATTTTCGCTCTGCTTTAATTAAAGTGTTTAAATAAATTACATTTTTATTGCCCTCTTTTTTATAAATTACACCAATTAGAGCGTCTAGTCTGGAGGTGGTGGTGGCACATTTTTTATAATATATTCATTAGATGTATATATTAGGTTTGTTTGTTCTTTTCTATATCTCACTCACCTATTGACAACTTAATTGAATATTTTGTCGGCATTGAACGGTGTCGGCGGCGGTGGTTAAGTGCTATGAATTGAATTTGACGGGGAATTGAAATATTTACTTAGTGTAGTATATGACCGGCGGGCAAACCAACCAACCAACCCGTCGACAGGTGTCGAAACAGAGATTTGTTTATACATTCAAATCACATATAATACAATGTTGTTGATATTGTTCGTTGGCGGGGAAATACCCTCTCAGATCCGAACTGACTGGTGAATAGGTGAAGAAAGTCAATTCACACAAACACATCATTTATAGGCACTTTAATTATAATTTATGATGTTAATTGCAGAATGAAATGAAGTTCACACAAATTAAAATGCGAAATACAGGTGGCTGCTATGACAGACAGGTGTCTGTGTTCTCCATAGTAATATTTAAAAATGATTTTGAAAATTGTATATCGTGTTTTTTTATTGTATACACACCAATAAATTAAAATATTATTTATTAATAAAATTGTCTTTCTTCTTTTATTGCAGGAAAAAAATTGCGTAAGTATTAACGAATCCTTGCCCACTTTATTAGGTCGCTTGGGTGCAAACACGATGTTCATAATTTACCCAAAATCCTCTTATACCAAATTTGTCAACCACTATATCTCTAACCTCCATGACCCCATACTCCATTATAATATGCATCTCCATGTCGATGTCCTTTCGACCACAAACTGTAGTCGGTGTATGACCAACATGTGTTAAATTTACCATTTAAACATGTTTGGTTGTTCGGTTTTCCGGTTACCTTGGTTTTGTGTGCCATGTAGTCTTCATGTTTGTCATATTTCGATGTTGTTGTTATTGTGCAGATTTTTGTTTTTTTTTTCTGTTCATCGAACACACACGACCTTCCGCAACAAATATCGAATTGCGACCAAAAACAAACTCATTTTTATTTTGCCAATCCTGACTCTTCATATGAAATTTGAGTACAGCCAAGTTTGGGGGGTTCTCATTCCAACACTCACTTGCCAGAGGAAGGATAATCATGTAAACTGTGTAATTGGATATTTTACAAATGGTGTGACGAAGAGTGGGGGAATGACATGATTCAAGTGAAATTGTTATTTCGGGAAAACAAAACCGGGGGGAGAAGAGTGGGCGATATGTGTTATATGTTGTAAACAAATATTACATGCAAATACCAAAAGGATTAAATTCCACTTGTAACATGGTAAATTTGAATCCTGCAGTGGAATTTTTGTGAGGATAAATATAAGTCCTGCTATTTTTTTCCAGAGGTTTTGCGAATTTTTTACTGTTGAGGTTTTTTTTTTGGTAAAATTGAGAATATTTCTAAATAAAAGAAGTCAATTCCGAGGGTCCTACCATTGTTTTTACCTGCGAAACAAATCTGTCGCGAACGATTTTATATTAAAGAAGAATGAGTTGTGTCTATTGAAAATTTCTGTCAATCTGCTAACATTTCGCATTTTTTCCTATAGGAACAACCTTTTCTGCAATTTTTTTATGTATACAATTTATCCAAAAAAGGTCCTAAGGTTCCCAAATGTTCTCCGAATTAAAAAAAAAAAAAATAATCCGTCCCAAATGGTGCCTCAATGTTTTTCTTTAAAAATGGTTCTGAGGTTTTTTAAATCAGTTTGTTTCTAAAAGATCCTCCGATTTTTTTCTATAAAAAATTTAAGTCCTAAGATTCTATAGAGAGAAATTAGACCTCAGCGTCCACCAAATTTTATTTCTTGCGATATTTTTCAGCAAAAAAATGTACTAAGATTTTTTCTGTAGAAAAAAAATCCCAAGGTACTGTAATTTTTATCTTTGTAAAAATTTCAGCCCTAAATGAAAATCAATAGATTTACTGTGTTCTAAGCAAAATTCAGTTCTTTTTCTTAAAAAAAAAATGTACCCAGGGCTACTGCGATTTTGTTTCTATATGAAAAAAATAGGCCCAAGACTGTTGCGAATTGTTATCTATCAATAAAAACCCTGTTCCAAGGGATCTGAAATGTTTGTTCTATATAAAAAATAGAACCAATATTAATGGAAATTCTATAAGTAAAAATCAGTGCCAAGAGTACTGCGATTTTTTCCTATAAAAATAGATTTAATGGCCCTGCGATCTTTTATAGCAAAATAGTCAGTCCCAATTTCAGTCGAAATTCACAAATTCTGCGATTAAAAAAACAAATTAATTTTTTTTTACAAAAAATAGACTTAAAAAAATATCCCCAAGGGTCTTGCAAATTATTTTCTATAGGAAAAACATCTATCACGAATGATCCAGCAAAATATTTTCTATAGAAAAAACAGTCCTAAGGGTACTGTAAATATTTTTCTATAGAAAAAATCGGTCCCTAGCGTTCAGCAAATTTTTCTGTAGGATCAAACCTAAGGATCAAACTATTATTTTCTATAGAAAAAGTCAGTCCTAAGGGTCCTGCGATTTTCTTTCCATAGAAAAAAAATCAGTCCCAATGGTCATACGCTTGGACCAAATGATCTCACGATTTTCTTCCTAGAGAAAAAATTGGTCCAAGGGTAAAAAAAGTTGACCCAAGGGTCCTGAGATTTTTTTTCATAAAAAAAATATAATGGGAAAAATCAGTCCCAAGGCAAAAATATCAGTTCCAAGGGACCTGCGATTTTTTTCAGGCCGATTTTCGAAGTGACTTCAATGTTGTATTCCAGGTTCTTGGTGGGTGAAAAACCTCTGCAGAAAAGTTCAGTCCATGTTATCGCATAGTCTGGCCACTTTAGGTCTTTCGAATTTATCGAAAAATACAGTCCTGATAAAATAGTATTAGTTCCAGGTGTCCTACGAATTTTTCTATCAATTTTTTTATATAAAAAATGAGTCTTCGATATTTTTAAGATTATGGAAACAAATCAATACCGAAGATCCTGCGAATTTAGCAAAAAATTAAGCCTCCTATCAAAGGAACTGAAATTTGGTATTACGGTTTATTCCGTACCATTATGGTATTATGAGATTCCGTAACATTTTCTTTATATTTAAAGGTTTTAGCCCCCCTCGAATTAATTGTAATTTGGCATTCCGGATTCGTGGAGGGTAAAAAACTTTGCAAAGTGCGGCCCGACCGAACATAACAACGCCCTAACTTGTTTTCTGAAAAAAATGGTCCTGATGGTCCTGAGGATGTGTTTATAATGAAAACAACTCAGACTAGGTTTTGAGGTTTGAGTTTTCTATCAAAAAGCTAAACGTCTCAGAAACCAAAACTGAGTTTTTTGCAACATAAAAAAGTTGAAGGATAGAGTTTTGTTATCTTAAAAAATGTTTTTTTTTTTGGGTTTTCAAAAAAAAAAAAAAAAAAAAAAGATCTGTCATCAGATCTTTTGTTTTCCTTTAAAAAAATCACAGCCTTAGTTCCGAATTTTTTTTTGATTTTTTTTTCTATAGGCAGAATATCCTCAGACCCATAACTATGGTTTTTCTATAGGAAAACATTTATGAACCTTGAAATGACGATGAGTTTTCTATACCAAAAATTCCTTAGACCTCAGAACATGGCTATTTTCTTTTTGTCCCTAAAAATGAGTTTTTTTTAGAAAATACAATTGTTGCCAGGATCATATTTTTTTTAATAAACATCTGTCCCCAGAACTGAGTTGTTTCTTTTTTTTTGTAAAAAAACGCTCTGTCTCCAGAACGGAGTTTTTCTGACCCTTTATTTCATCTCTTAAAGTGTCAGTACACCAAGTAATTCAATACTTTTGACACAAAAGACCAGTAATATCTTCGTTCCCCAATTTACATTCGAAACCGACGACCCCACACACAAACATTTGCCCAGGGAATGACATGCAATGACATACTTTTTTGTTTGAGAAGGGGGAACAACGAAAGATGAAGAAGAAGATGAAGTGTAAAAGGTTACAGTGTGAAGTGTAAAAAATCACAAAATAAAGAAGAGACAAAAAAAGGAGGAGGTATCCTGTTTCTCAAACACATATCGATGGCTTACGACGATGTCATTGCAACTTGACAATGCCAAATGGAGCGAATAAAAAGAAAATTAACACGCACAATTACAAACATACACATACATAAAATGGATGGTACAGTTTCATGAACTCCTCACCCGATATATACACTGTAAAAAATTATGCTTGAAAAACTCCAAAAATCCTACAGGACTAAAATATTTCAAAAAAAAAAAAAAAAAAAAAAAAAATCAGATATGTTCATAAATAATCTTCTCCACTAATTTACTTTGCATATTTTCCTCTTGCCTGAAGCTGCTTCGATCCGAAAATTTGTTGTGGCCAATAAGTATCATTCAATGTCGTCATTATCGCCATCGTAATTGCAACGCAAGCAATATTACCCTAAGCTTCGTAAACGCATTCGACCCTTTAGGTCTGCTGCATACACGTTTGCCCTCGGCACCACTTTAACAACAGTTTATGTGCGTGCGTTAACCACTACCTCTCCTCACCATCAGTCCAATACACATCCTTCCATCCATTTCTGTTGGGCCCTCCAACCAAGTGCGTGTCCGCATCGACACTTGTAAGGCTATTACACCTTATTACGATGTAATTCACTGAAATTCAATACGAATAAGAGCATGTAAGTAGGTAAACTGAACATGTGTGCTACGACGATAGCTGCTGACGCTGATGTTCTGGTATGATGGATGTTTGGTACGCAATGTAATCTCTTAAGTACATTTATATACAAAAGATATATAATTTACACAAGAAGAAATTTGTAATTGGGAAAATAAATTGCACATTGAAAAAATATTTAAGCTGCAGTTTAGATTTTTCAAAAATATAATTGGAGGCGTAGTTTTTTAAAAATGTTTTCAATGCCTATTTGGAGGCGAAGATTTTTAAAAATATTTTTAATTGCCTATTTGGAGGCGTAGATTTTTTAAATATATTTTACAATGTCTAAAAAAAACATTTTTCAAAGTCTTATAAAAAACAATTAAAAATGTACGCTGTGGTCCTGAGCCATTTTTACAAAAAAAAAAAAAAATAAATAAATAAATAAAAATAAAAACATCCCTCAGTCCTTGGGTCCTGAGCGATTTTTTTCTATAGAAAAAAGTGTCCCTCAGTCTTTGGGTCCTGAGCTATGTTTTTCTATAGAAAATAGCGTCCCTCAGTTCTTGGGTCCTGAGCGTTTTTTTCTATAGAAAAAACCAGTCCCTCATTCCTGTGGTCCTGAGCGAAAATATTTTTTCTATAGAAAAGAATCAATCAAGTGAAGAACAAATTTCCTCAGATCCCAGTTCTGAGTTTTTTCCATTGTTTTTCTGCCACCACCCTGTCCGTCAGTGTCTCCAGCTCTGTATGCCTTCTGACATGCGTGCGTGTGTTTAAATTCTGTTTACATTTTTGTTACCTTTTGTTTGACCTCAGGTGGTATTTGACTTGCAACTTGTTATTATTGTCGTTGTTGCTGTCGTTGGTGTTGTTGTTTACATTTGACGTAGTTGTGCTGTTGTTGTCTTCAATGGTTCACTTGGGTTTTTTGTTTTTGTCTTGGGGTGTTGCAATTTTTCTTTATGTCGATGTTGTTGTTGTGTGTGATATTTTCACACCTTCTGTTATTGTTTTACTTTGTCCTCTACTTTGGGTTCGTATGTCTGTAAGTGTTCCTGCAAGTGTTGCCGCTGCCGCCGATTTTATACAATGTGTCATTGGTGCTCGTGTTATTGTAATTATTTTTGCTGTCGTTGTTGTTGCTGTTGTTTTTAAGGTGTTTACGCTCGTCGTTTTCAATTTCATTGACCGGAGACTTTAGTGGAAATGTTTTTGTCACCGCCGTGCGCTAATCAGCAACTACGCACACGGTCGGTTTTTCATTACAATTTCTTTTGGCGTCAAGTCTATGTTTTTATTTATAATTAATTTATTTTTTAATTTAATTTTGTAATTTTTCCATTGCGTATTTGTTGTAATTACAACAAAATTGGAATAAGTAGGAAGTAAGTGAAGGGTATTATTGGGTACATTCATCCCAGATTTTTTGGGTTAGTTGCAGAGCACCAATTTTATTTTTCGTTGAAAGATAGAAAAACCTTTTCCGCAGAAAATTTATATTTTTTTCTGTATATTCTGAAGACACGCTTTTTTCTATAGAAAAAAATCGCTCAAGACCCAAGGACTGAGGAACGCTTTTTTCTATAGAAAAAAAATGCTCAGGATCCCAGAAAAAAAATCGCTCAGAACCCAAGGACTGAGGGACGCTTTTTTCTATAGAAAAAATAGCTCAGGACACAAGGACTGAGGGACGCTTTTTTCTATAGAAAAAAATCGCTCAGGACCCAAGGACTGAGGGACGTTTTTTCTATAGAAACAAAAATCGCTCAGGACCACAAGAAAAATGTCTCAATTATGTGGCCCTGAATATATTACCAGGTCTCAGCGCCACAGGACTGAGACTTTGTTCTATTTAGACCACTTAGACTTTGTTCTCAGGACCACATAACGGTAAAAAAATTTCCAGACTCCAAGACGCTTCTATATAAAAAATCACAAGAACCCAAGACTGAGATTTTTCTATAGAAAAAAAGCGTAGACTAAGACTTTTTTCTATTGAAAAAAATCCGCAAACTCCAGAATTTATAAAAAAAAATCCGCAGACCCCGAACTGAAAATATCTCAGTCCTCAGGTCAGTGGAATTTTTCTGTACAATCCCGTCTCAATCCTGGGTTTTTTTCTGTAGAAAGAATCTGAGATTTTTTTCGGACTAAGACTTTTTCCATAAAAAACTCAGACCCAAGGACTGACACTTTTCTACTTTTCGCAGACCCCAATGACTAATAGCCCAGGCCACGGGACTGAGGTTTTTTTTATAGAGTAAATTAGCCAAACCTTGAATTTAGGTTTTTTTTTTATAAAAGACTGAATCTTTTGGACAATAATCAGTAGACCTCAGGACTGAAATTTCTTCTATAGGAAAAAATCCGCAGATGTCAGGACTGTGGTTCATTATATAGAAACAAACCAGACCCCAGGATTAATGTTTTTCTGCTCGAAACAAAATTCGGACTGAGGTTCTTTATATAGAAAAAAACCGCAGAAAGCAGTACTGAGATAATTTTCTGTAGAAAAAAATCCGCAGAAACCAACATTGAATCTTTTATCTATATCCTCTCCCAGGACAGAGGCTTTTTATAGAAAAATCAGCAGATCAGACCCTTTTTTCTACAGACTGAGGATTATTTCTATAAAATTCCACAAAAATGGGGGTCTGCAGAAATTTTCAATTTTGACTGAGGCCATTTTCTGTAGAAAAAAAAAATCCCCCCGAAAACAGACTTGAGGTTTTTCTCTATACAAAAATTGGCAGACCCTAGGGCTGAGGCATTTCAGACCCAGATTTTTTTTCTTTGGGGAAAATTATCTGTCCCTCCTTTAATTCATGTTGTCCCTTAAATTGTTGAATGACTATTAAAACTGAACGGTACGGAAATACCACACCCGAAACAACTTGACATTAAAATTGCTTATTTGTTGTAATAGTGGAAAACAGCAGTTTGTGTGGCGGTGTGATATGTTGCATGCAATTGCCTGCCGCCTGTGGCATTATGAGAGATTTAAATCTGTTTTCTTCTTTATTTTATTGTAATCATATTATCGTGTTGGCAATTTGTATGGAGGAGCATAATTTGTTGCCAACTTTTTTTTATGAGGTGTACATAAGTGGTTATTGTAGTTTTGTTTTTCAGCCCTGCTGGTCCGCTATTATCATGGTAAGGGAACAACCTAAAAAAACGATTCCCTTTTATTCAAGTGTCATTCACTGTCGCTGTTAATTTGTTTTATTTTTCCACTAGAGTTTCTTTCTGAGGAAAAATCATCTAAACAATTGTTTGGATTTTTCCCTCTAAAGTCCAATTGTTTCATCCATGCCATGCCATGAAACAACTTGTATTTGAATACCATTTTTCGGGGGAGGGGATTTGACTTTTTCTAAAATGAAATTCCCTCGAGACAAAGTGCCCTCTCCTCTTTGGTTTTTAGCATGCATGACCGACGAACGAACCACTCTTCTTGGCCCATCCATTCTTTCCTTTCGTGTTTGATGACTGACTACACTTGGCTAGTTATCCACTCATCTAGTCACTCATCCATCCATCATTTGGTGTTTTAGTGTGGAAATGTAGTCAGTCAGTCATTCATCAGGAGCAGCAGCAGCACCAACACACACCTATCACCACCAGCCAGGCAGCTAACCAGACAGTCAGTCAGCCACCCTGCCTGCCTGCCAGTCACCTCCATTAGCCACATTCATGTTAAAAAGTTTCAAGAGTTTACCGCCACCAAATTGGACGGCCATGAGTTTCTGACTACTGCCTTTGAGCTGACCATCATCGCATTTCTGCGTCCACCGTTTATCGTCTTCGTCCTCACCGTCCTCATCATGGTCGTTGTTGTTAATGATTTTGTTAAAATTCAATTAAGTGCAATTTGTGGCGCTTATCCATCCCCTCTCTATCTTAATGGTTTTTAATTGATTAATTACTCTATAATGCTTTTCAACAGCTTTGTGTTTCCTTTTCTTTGGTATTGTTCTATTCTTAATCTAAAGAAATTTATTTATTGTTGTTGTACTTCCATGCGGCTTACATTGTTGCAACTTTTCCCCATTCGACAGAAATGCAAAGGGTTGGCGGCATTTGTGTTCGTTGCTGGCAAACATTATGGAAATAATTTGGTCAAGTTTCGTGACAACTGTCAGTACTGTTGTAAATTAATAAATGGAAAATATATACAACATTTTCTCAGCTATATAAAACGATTATATGCAGGGGAAAAAAACTTCAGCCGGGGAAACATAGAACACAAAATAAAAGGGGATACTATACAGAAATTCACCCTAAAACTATGCTCCAAAATTCGCTTCTATGTCTCATATATTCTAATATTTTCTTCTGAAAATATAACACGAAATTTACATTTATGGCTAAAATATTTGTTCCTAAAAATATGCATTTATATTCTTATAGAATTATCAAAAAAAAAAAATCACAATTATGTCTGATCTCCAAAAATCATAATCATACATCATCCTAAAAATAGACTTATATTTCCTCTCAAAATATGCTTATATTTTTTTCTCAAACATATTTTTATATTTCATTCAACAAATATCCCTATATTTCCACCCAAAATATGCTTATATTTTTCCTAAAAAATAGGCTTATATTTCTCCAAAAAATATACATATAAACCCCCCTTCATGCCTCCGACATTTGCTCCTAAAAGTATTCTTTATGATTCCCAAATGGTCTCCTGAAAATATTCTTTACCAAATACACACGCTTATGATTCTGAAATGTTCCCCACGCTTTTTCTCATAAAAATATTCCATAATTATGTCCAAAAAATGTTCATGAAAAATCCACACTTTCCTGCCTAAAATATTTTCTAAAATCCACGCTTTTTCTCCTAAAAATATTCATTAAAATCCACCAAATAGTACTTACTTAGCTGGCTTATTACAGAACAGTTGTTCCATAAGCCGAGTTTAAAAAAAAATTTACAAGTGCGTCGGTATTGTGCGCATCTTCTCCAATTTGAAAGACCATGTTCCGAGATGTTGTCTTCTACTTGGTCTTTCCATCTAATTCGTGGCCTTCCTCTTCTGCGTGAACCATCAGTAGGCTCGCTTTTATATGCCTTTTGAGCTGGGGCATTCTCACTCAGCTCAATACGACTGACTATGTCGATGTCCGCGTGTAGATTGTAATGCTCGTGGTTCATTGGACGTCGATATTTACCGTCGACGTCCGTAAATCTTTGGGAGAATTTTTCTCTCTAACTCCCCAAGAGCTGCTTCATCTGCTTGCGCAAGTACCCATGCTTCAGATACATATAACAGCACGGGTAGTATCAGCGTCTTGTAAAGTGTGAGTTTGGTCTGGCGGAGGTGGCCTTGTTTCTTAACTGCTTACTCAGACCATAGTAGAATCTGTTGGCAGATTCTGGGCTGGGCTGTTGAATGCGGATTTATAGTCGACGGATAGATGGAATGTGTAGATGTGTTTTTCGTGGGCCTTTTCCAGGATTTGAAAATCTGGTCAATGGTGGAATTGCCAGGTCTGAAGCCGCATTGGTATGGTCCAATAATGTCATTGACCATTGGCTTCAAACGTTCACACAGCACGCTGGATAGCACTTTATATGCGATGGAAGGAGACTGTTTCCTCTATAGTTGACACATATCGTCTTGTTTCCTTTTTTGCACGGGACACAGGATGCTGGGGTTCCAATCATTGGGCATGCATTCGTCTACCCAAATTGTACTAATCAGCTGGTGAATGCTCCTTACCAGCATCTGACCACCAGTCTTGAATAGTTCGGCTTGTAAGCCATCGGCACCTGCTGCTTTACTATTCTTCAGCCGATTTATTGCTATTCTGACCTCATCTCATCTAGGCTAGGTGGTATACTCTCTATACCGTCATCTGTTATTGGTTCTGAGGTATCCTCTATCCTACTATTTGATACCATACGTTTTTCAAAATGCTCATTCCAGATCCTCAGCACGCTGTCTGTATCTGTTACCAGGTTTCCCTTTTCATTTCTACAGGAGGATATGCCTGCCCCAAAGCCTTCGGTTTGGTGTTTTACTCGTTGGTAAAATATTCGGACTTCATTCTGACTCCTGTACATCTCGATTTGCTCACGCTCACGTTTTTCTTGTTCTTTCTTCTTTTTTTCTGAAAATACGTTTCTCCTCTCTCCTTTTCCCCCGATAATTCTCCATCGGGTTACATTAGATCGCACCATTGCTGCTACATTAAGACGGGTGCGAACCTTGGCTGCCACAAGATAATGGTCCGAATCGATATTCGCTTCCCGTATCTATCGAACGTCTAAAACATTGGACAAATGCCTTCCGTCTATCACAACATGGTCAATTTGATTTCTCGTTGTCTGATCAGGAGAAATTCAGGTGGCCTTGTGTACATCGAGATGTTTGAATATGGTGCTGCTAACTACCATGTTTTTTGCTGCCGCGAAACCAATCAACCTCATGCCGTTGTCGGATGTTTCTTCATGGAGGCTTTTCCTAGCAGAATTTCAATGTCATGGCCAGGGCAGCGGTCATATGCAGTTTCTAGGCGCTCGTAAAATATGTCTTTGGTCGGATATTTACACTAAGTACTCCAGAAAGTATGCTTCATAAATTCACGATTGTTAATCTGGCATTTTCTCCTAAAATTATGCTTCATATATTTCTCAATATTACTCTGGAATTTCCTCCTAAAATTATGCTTCATAAATTTCTGAATATTACTCTGGTATTTACTCCTTAAATTATGCCGCATTAATTTATGAATAGACCCTGACATTTCTTTCTAAAAGTATGCTTCATAAATTCACGATTATGAATCTGATATTTCCTCCTAAAAATATGCTGCAGCATCCACGCCTTGTGTTGGTCCTTGAAAAAAGTTTTCTTTAAAGAATCCAAGCCTTGTGCTGGTCTTCGTGGCTTTGAAAAAAATATTTTAAAAAATCAACGCCTTGTGCTGGTCTTCATGGCTTTTGAAAAATATTTTTTAAAAAATCCACGCCTTGTGCTGGTGTTCGTGGCTTTGGAAAAAATATTTTTTAAAAAATCCACGCCTTGTATGGAAAGAATATTCTTTCAAAAATGGGTTTTTAATATATTATATATTCCTAAAAAATTCACTTCATTTGGTCCTTGAAGAAGTAGTTGGTCCTTGAAAAAAGTTTTCTTTAAAGAATCCAAGCCTTGTGCTGGTCTTCGTGGCTTTGAAAAAAATATTTTAAAAAATCAACGCCTTGTGCTGCTCTTCATGGCTTTTGAAAAATATTTTTTAAAAAATCCACGCCTTGTGCTGGTGTTCGTGGCTTTGGAAAAAATATTTTTTAAAAAATCCACGCCTTGTATGGAAAGAATATTCTTTCAAAAATGGGTTTTTAATATATTATATATTCCTAAAAAATTCACTTCATTTGGTTCTTGAAGAAGTAGTTTGGAAAAAATCAAACATTTTCTTCAAAAATCCAATTTTTTATTATTCCGAATATATCGTCATGTTTGAGCTTTAGACCCTGTTTTCATCATTTAATTTTCTTCTAAAAACTTTATAATTTGTTTGACTAATTTTTTTCTTTTGTTTTATTATTCCACCTTCCTCTCTTATTTTATAGTTCCACAAGACACGGAAAAATATTATCGCTTGGATCCAACAAAATCTGCTGCCGAGAATTGCTATGATATCTATGCGGCATTGTGTTGTCGTGAGACACGCGATAGCAAACGTCTCGATCTGCTCAATGAATTGGCCACATTATGCCAGCAACAACAGCAGCTGCTGCAGAAGCAACAAAAAACACAACAACAGCAGCACCACCATCCATCGCACCATCATCACCAACAGCACACAACAACAACAACGTCACCATCGTCATCATCAACGAACACAACATCAGGCGGAGCAGCAACAGCAGCCGGCGGCGGCGGGGGCATTGGAGTCGGTGGCGGTCCTACCACGTTTCCTTCTTTGGCTACAACATCAACGTCATTGGCGACCTCGTCGTCGGCGGCATCAATATACAAAAATAATTTGGGATTTAGCACGGAAGAGTTACTCTACTGGTAAGTGCAACAACAAACAACAACAACATCGCCAAAGTTGTTGGTATGGATATTAATTTAAAATAAACACCAACTGAATCATTTCACAAAGCCAACAAACAAACAACAACAACAAAATAGCAATAACAATAAAAAATGTAAAAAATAACATTAACAACAACAGCAACAACAAACTTACATTATGAAAACAAATTATTAAATTCCAGACAGTCATAAAAGTTGTCTGCACGTGTTTGTTTTGTTTGTTATTTTTGTTGCTTTTAGCTTAATTTATATTTATTTTGTTAAGGTGCGGTGAGGAGGGTGGTAGTTAGTTTATGACTTCACTATATCGTCAATATAATCCATGATTAATTTAGAAGGAGTTGTAAGTTCATCCTGAACTTGTTCCCATCTCCATTTTATGGCCGCTTATATAGATTGACAGAGCATTCAGAGAATTTGGGCCACTCGTCCATGATTTCTGTTAGGAATTTTTTATATCAAAATCCACGTGTTCAGAATGAAGTACAGCGTGATCCCTTTTACTTGGGCCTAATTGTACTTCTGGTTGCCTGAATCCGAATTAAAAAAATCAAAGGGTAGCAGAATTATGATCGCATATAAATCAGTCTTAAAAGTGCTATTAAACGCACACGAAATAAGAAGCTATACAAAGACAACCACAGGCTATAACACTTGCATTTATTGATTTGTCTGCTCTGGCCGAAGTTTTCAATCGAGTCAATCCGGTGTACCCAACCAGCTGCCGAGGGATTAACATTTTTTCAAGTGCGGCGCCAGTATGTTGATTCGTAGTGAAAGAATATTCAGACCTGCCAGAAGCTACCCTTAGGTTAGGTTATAGGATGTGCAGCCGTTCACTTGGAGACATTTGTCCATTGTACTCATCCTGGGTACCTGAAAAGAAAGGAGTAAAGGAAAGTGGAAAAGGAGATGGAGAAAGTTCAAAGAGTGTCCTGGAACCCAACACAATGTAACTATCTGGGATTTCACTTTCTAGTGAATAGCACCATTTCTGTCTTCGCAGGATTTACTACAAGACCATTGGCCTTGGATAAGGCACTCGCATGATATCAGAAGTAATCGACAGAAATTTCCCGCTGACTATCATAACTAGCAATACTAAATAATCGGCATAGACTACAACCTTTATCTAAGGTGATCGAATTTCAACAGTATATCATTAATCACCAGAAGCCATAATAGAGGAGATAATACTCCTCCCTGCCGTGTTCCTCTGTTGGCAGATTTTCTCACCGAACTCTCTCCAATAGGCAAATTGATAATTCTGCTTTCCAGCATTCCTAAAGTCGAAAGCAGAATGGAAAGCTTCCAGTTGCACTTTGTTGAAGGCTCATTCAATGTCAAAGAACGCAGCCAATGTGTTTCCGGAGGTCTCCATATTCTTCTCGATGTGTCCGACCACCTCATGTAAGGTAGTGTCGACAGATTTGGCTTTGGTGTAGGCATTTTGAGATTTGCGAATTTCATTAGGGTTAATAGTGTTCCTAATTTCGAGGTCTACTAACCTTTCTAAAGTCTTAAGTAGAAAGGAAAAAGGTTAATTGGTATGTAGTCCTTAGTTAGCGTATGATTCGGCATCTTAGCCTTCGGGATGAAGGTTACAACTTTTCATAGCCGCGGTATGTACGCTAAAAACAAACAAGTTCTAAAAATCCTATCAACTTCTTCTTTTCCTTGGTTTGAACCGTAAGCCGACGAGCACACCGCACTTCGTCATTGTGGCCAGGGAAGTAGGTTGATAATAAAAGATCAAAACTCCTCTGCCGAAGTTTGTCCACGTTCCATCATTTCGCTCTGCGAAATCTGGCCGGTTCGTTTACTCCTATGATTGACTGTAGCAGACCGAGACTTACGTTTAGCCATATTGATTTCATTTCGTTCTGAGATCTTTGCGACCAAAGAACGGGGATGCTGTTTTGGCCAGTCTGACTGTCGTTATACTATGGCTTTGATATCTTTCAAATTTAGAACTGAATTAAAAATCCATGCCTTGTATGACCCATGTATGACTTTTAAAAATTATTCTTTAAATAAAATCCGACTTGTATGACTATTGAAAAAATTCAAGTCTTGTATGACCAAATATCTATATGAGCAGGCCAATCAGACAGGTCTGAATAGCAGCAGTCATACATATGAATTCGCCCAGGCAGTACAACATGTATAAATGCTACACTCGGAGACCATTCATCATGAATAGCAGCATAGGAGAGGCAGCTGCGGAGACACAGCTAAAATCTTCTCTTCCTCCCTTCAGAAACATGTTTTCTGACTTGTCCTTGGCGTATTTGACGACCCGTCCCCAAAGGCATTAGCTAGCACGAACCATGTGAAGACCTCGTCCGTTAGAAAAAGGTCTTTTGATTCCGGTTTATTAGTAACCAAAAGCTTACCCCGTTTTCCGATTTTTGTCTTCCCGGTGGAAGTCTTCTCAATATATTTCTTATCCGTCTGTAGAGACAATGGCTTGTTTGCACCAAGTTACCAACGTGCTTTGAGGGTGGTTCGATTTCTTTCTTTTGATTACGAGTTTCCTACACTGCCTATGAAAAAGTAGGCCATTGTATATTTGGAGCATTCAAACTTGCCCTCCGTTGCTATTTTCCTCAAGAGCACTGATTTATTCGCTACTGTCAAGCAGTTTCCACCTTAGAAAAGTCGACATCCTTCTGTGCCGGATGCCGAAGCCGTCAGCTTGTTTTCTTTGGATCAACAACCGTTGCCGATTTTTGTCCTCCGACATTGTTGTTCTCATTGTTCTCTACCATATTTGGCGGCCTCTTTTGACTAAAGTACGAGACTTTGATAATGGTTGTTAGTATCAGTCGAAAAGGTAGTTGTTTGTTTAATTGTTTTATTTTTCTGTTCTGAGAGACACGAGGTCTTAGCGTTAGCAAATCATATTTCAGGGTGGAAGTCCGCAAGTTTTAACTCCCATTTATTATCTATCCAATGAATATATTGGGCCTACCACTATACGCGTTTTGAGGACGCGTATAATCATAATAGAATTTGATAAACCGCATCGTATAGAACCCGTTTGTCTGCCTTTGTTAAAAGCCTGCTGTGCTTATCTGATCTTATTTAGTTCGAACGAATTTCATGACCTTATAACATGTTCTTACTGAATAGAAAAGTACATATTATGATCGTTAGGTCTTGTGTAAAATGTAACTCAGTTCACCAGCTTTGCAGGTCTTAACGATCGCCGATCGAAATATCAGCTTAGACTCGAATACGCTTTAGACAATTTTGGAGTAGATTATGATATCTCTGGCTGGATTGTCTCCACTGTAACTTTTGAAGCGATATGCTCTGGAACCTCAAAAAATTAAGGTGCACATTGCCAGTACCCCGAAATATATTAACCAAAATCATGATACATGTGTTCAACACAAAAAATCGGAATCTACTTATTTACTACCCTATATAATAATTGTAACTTCTTTCTTCTTTCATTTTCAGTTTGAGTGCATCCCTAATACGATCATTTACACAAGTGAGAGCGGCTGCATTGCGTACGATACGTTATGTGTTGACCACAACCAAGGATATCAAAATATTCAATTCAATGCAATTGCCGCATTTATTATGTCGATCGATTGACATTATGCTGAAGAACAATGATGAACGTGTTCAGGCCTTGAAATTGGTAAACAATTCCCATTAAATTAATATTCCACATTAGAAACCTAAAATTATTTTCTACTTCTATTTACAGATACGCAAAATGCTGGCAATATCACCGGAAAATATAAGTCCGGTATTGGTTCGCTGTCTAGTTTCATTGGCCGATACGGGCCTTGAGGAAAAAGATAAATTACTGAGGGTTTGTCTGGCAACACTGTGTGAATTTGCCGTATTGAATCCAACATTGCTGATATGTTGCGGTGGGGTGACTTCAATCACCCGCAATGTGGTGGAATGTCACAATCCTCGAATAGCCGAAAGTTTAAGTGGTGTACTGCTGTATCTATTGGAATGGCCGCATACACGTAATATATCGGGAGTGCGTTTGGATTGTTTGGCGGCACCCTATTGCGATTTTACATATCGTCTGGGGATTATGGATAAGAATAAGTAAGTTGAGAGGCTATACATTGGATATTTAAAGGTTCTTTAATAATGTGTCGTTGTATTTTTTCTTTCAGAGATGCTCATGAACTACGTTACACAAGTTGTCGTTTAGCTTTATTATCTGTTCTGCGCAGCTGGACTGGGACCATTGAATTCTGTGATCCAAGTAAACCATCCGGTTTAAAAGCAATAGTTGATGCTTTATATTTAAATCAAATTGAAGTTAGAGTAAGTCTTAAAAATTGCCTTAAAAATTATAGTTTTCCTGATGATTATTTTTTTATATTTCTAGAAAGCAATATTGGAATTGCTCTACGAACTATTGGGTCTTCCACAACCTACTTGGACGACTGAAGATTATGCTGTGGCTTTACAGGCGGTTGATCCGTCTGATTTCCAAGCCAATTGGCTATTAAAGAATGGCTTCGTTGCTGCCGAGGGTCGCAGCATATTGCCGAGTTTGGCAGCACGCGCCCCCAATATCTGTGAACAACACTTGGCCTTACAATTGTACTGTTTTCTAGAGACTGGTCTTCTCAATGCCTTGGTCGAGGTTATAATATCGAGTGAAGTTTCCGTATCAGTGGCAGCCACGGTTCTAATTGGCAAGCTATTGCATTTAATGCATACCCATTTGCCGCCGGACATTTGCAGTACAAGTCCGGCACTGCCGACACTAATAAAGCATGCCACCAAGGGTAATATAAATGCATGTGCCGCCATATCAGCACTGGAATGTTATCAGAAAATGTTAAGGAATCGTCCAGCGTCGAGTAGTTTATTTTTGGATAGCATTATACAAGAAGGAAGTAAGGACACATACCATAAACCTTCCAATACAACTGTATTATAATTATAATTCTCTTTCAGCCCTCATACACACAAGACTTTTTCGCCGTGAAATCAATGCTCAGGATATCCCCTACGCTAGCAGCAGTCTACAATCACCACCCCCTGATCCAAATAGCACCAATGCCACCACATATCCTGGTGTTGGCCAATATAGTTCCATTGGTGGTGTTGGTACGCTGGATAGACCCCGTCTGGACTCTGTCTCCAGTGACGATTCAAATTCTCAGTCATCATCATCACGTCGTGCAAGTTTTCGCTTGAAATGTAAATTTTTACCGTTCCTAGAGAATATGAAAGTGAATCGTTTAATCAAAGACTCGAATGTATTAAATTCCAAGGATGGCACCGGCTGGGATTGGGAAGTTATATCAACGATAATAAGAGTAAGTGTGAAATTTTTCTTTTTTATAAATATATGTCATTTACATTCATCGCAAAGAACGCGAACATGTTTTTTAATTGAAAACCAGTAAGCAATAGAAAGACCATTGAATGTGTATGTTTGACGGAAATTCATAATACCCGGAAGCGTATTTTTTCTCATTATGATAAGCATTCTCAATGATTATATCCTAGAGCATCACTACCGGACACAGTCGATGAGATGTAATGTGTCCAGGAACAATTCCGGTTTGGGTCGGTTGTGAAACTACAACGAACGCCGGTAGCTGCTACCGTGTAATCTACTGGCAGTGTCTCACCAACCATTGTTTCAGAGAACTTTCCATGATTTCTGATGTTCGGTTAGGAGAAAGGAAATCCCGGGAAAACCTCTAGACTGGCAAAACGCATGATCAGGGAATTCACATTGGGTTAACGGATTAATAACATAACATATGTGTAAGGGGTTTGGACGTCTGAAGTTAAAACGGTCCGAATAAACTGTGGATAACGGCCAAATTTAACGACGTCATTTTGTCGAGTATCCTGAAAGTGACAGATGGAAGAATACTGGTTAATATAATATCCTTTCCGACGAGGAAAGCATTACGCCCGGGCAGAATCTCCATGGTAGTGCTGAATCAAAGGTTGTCAGCAATGGTGAATCGTCGATCTTACTTTTGTTGCTCATTTGCTGCAAGTCCGGTATAAATAAAAAAGTATGAATACGGTCCTCAAGTCCCTTGGCGACAACACTTGTTTCGCAAACCTCTTATAAAGCAATTGGTCGGTCTATAGCCAGCTATGGGAATACTAGTGCTAGGCAATAGAGAAGTATTCAGATTTGTCAGAACGCCACAATGACAGCAGCATTTCATGACACCGATGGACCATCTGCTAAGAAATATAAAAAATTTTGATGTGGTGGTGTGTGAGGAACGATCTAGAGAGGTCTTAAGATTAAAAAGAGCTTGAAGGTCAAGAAGTTTATCAGAGGAGTCCCATCTTTCCGAAACGACCCGCGACATACTTGTCCAACAACAACAAAGGTCACCTTAAATGACCAACAACAGCTTTGTCGGCCATTTACATACATAATGCGGAAGGATTCAACCAGAAAAGACCATGTAATAGGATAGTTATAAGAGGTCGAAGTACCATAGAGTTATACCGTGAGTTCCCTTAGAGGGTGATATCACAGGAACCACCTTTCTGAAATTTCACTTCTAGGGATCACATTCGATAGTATTTACAAGACGTCCGTGCATGCCTCAGTTATTCGCACCAAAGTCAGGAGCAGAAACAATTTTCTCAAGCCGCTAACCGGCAGTTTTTCTGAAGCTGACAAAGAAACCTTAAAAAATGTGCGGCCCAGTGTGGTCCGCCAAGGTTAGTGCCACGCAATGGAAAAATATTCAATCCTGAAGGAATGCCGCCCTGAGGACTGTACAGGTTGCCTCCTTATGACTCCAACGCCTGTCACCTCTGCTCATCGTGTTAAAGCAATGGGGCTGCTACAACAACAACAACGAACTAGAGTGGTCATAACTGTATGTTGTAGCCTCCTCAATACTTATTGGGCACGAATCGATGACACGGTGGACAATATCTGCCCGGCATGTAGTAATGTCCACATGACACGCTACACCTCTTCATCTGCACAGCCTTTAACTCCACTTCACTTTGAACACAACAGGCACATGTCGCATCTTTTTGATCCTGGAGTTAGAGGCAGAGGATTTTTATACAAAATAAAGTTTAATCCAATTTACTACGAACTCTACACAACTTTATATATATACTGAACTTATATTTAATGGACTATAGGCCCATTTCTTTTATAATTCCCTCCAATGGAAACCCTTATAAAATGAGAAATGAGTTTGCGAAATTGATTGATCTCAATAAAAAAACTTTGAGGAGATTTTTTATTTTCATCCTGGAGGGAACTATAAAGGAGCCACCGTTTCAAGATGGTGCCTGATATCATTGTATACCCATTCACTGCCATAAAAGGGGCAGGTTGGAAAATCATATTATCTCCCGTTCAGATACAAATCAATATAGTGTCGGTAATGAATTATTTAAGTGTAATCCTATGGCAATCGTGTACCTATAAGCATTCGGGTATATTAATATTTCTAATATGTAATCTTAAGCGTTCGACTGTATTAATTATTAAATATATATATTTATTTACATTTTCTTTCCAGTCAAATCTAATCCGTAAAATGGAAGAGCCAAGTTTAACGTTCCTCAAAAATCTCATTGATTTCTTTAAGCCAAGTAAAAATTGTTTTTCCCATCAAGAACTGGTGCAGGGTAAAACATTGCCGCCATTTGTTCAAGTCGGTTTAGATTTAATCGATTGGCTTTTGGCCATCTATCCACTGGAAAGTGTTCGCCTACTAACTGATTTCTTTACCGATGTGGCCTCCCAGCTATTGGCCATAACAACACCAAATCGTGCACACGATTGTCTATTTAGTCCAAAGCATATGGAGACTACAATGTGTCAACAGTATTTTTTATTTATTGGTCGGATGTGTCGGGCACAAAAGGGCATTACGATATTAACGAATACGGCGGTGTTTGAACAGTGAGTAGACACTTTCCCCTAATATGTTTGGAATTTTTGTTAATGTTTTCCCCGCATCTTCATTTTAGCCTTGTCAATCTCGTACGCAACACCGATTACGAATGTTATGTAAAATTAATTGTATCGGGTTTGGATTATAGTCTAGAATCTGTTCCCCGTAAAGTTTTGGAAAAAGCTTTAACGGCCGCCAAGGATACGGGTAGTCGTCTGTATGCCACACAATTTCTGGTGGTATTATTAAGAGCTCGCATACCAAACTTTGAGGTATGGGGTATACCTTTAATTATACAACAAACTAAAGATCCAGATCGTAGTGTCGTTTTGGCGGCAATGGATGTCCTGGAAGAGGCTTGTCATGAAAAGGTAACAGAGTTATACAATATTTTGCCTCTTAAAAAATTAAAAATAACGTTATTTTTGAATTTTAGTATTATTTGGAAGAAATTGTTAGTCTATGGCCAAATCTTAAAACCCTGGGCGATGTGGGACGTCTACTAATGGCACGCTACTATTCTCTGTCGCGTGGTCTTAACCAACCCAAAGCAAAAGTCAAAGAAGAAATTGAATATTGGAAAAATGGCTACAATAAGAGGCGAGCGTGAAATCCCAAATAGAAAAAGTCCAACAAAAAGTGAACAGCAACAAAAAAAAAAACCTACCTACCTACCAAATTTTGTTCTTGACTTTTTGTTTGACTTTATCTGGTACCCCACTGGAATAAAATTAATAATTTCCCATTTTTCTCTTTTTCTTCCCACAGATACGTTTTATTGGTCGAGGCTGATACGCATGCCAGCCTAACATTGCATGTGCGCAATGAAGAAGGCGGTTATAGTCGTCGTAATTGTAATACCCGACCCATTATTATACCACCAAATATACCAGCCCATTTATATGGGCAAATGGTTCAAACAACACAGGGAACAACAGCCTTAAGAAAATTCGGTGATCTGCCACAGCTTTTAGAGGTTATTAGCAGCGGAAAGTGTTCCGATGAAGCGGAATGTTTGGAATTGAAATCGGCAATATGGGCTATTGGTCATGCATCGACCCATTCAAATGGCATTGAATATTTTTTGGAAACGGGAACGAGGTGAGTTTGTTGAAAAGCTCTTCAGATATTTGAATATAAAAAAATGTTTTTAAAAATTCATGATCAAATAAAATACCTCGTATATTTATTTAATTCATTGTTATTGTTATTATTATTTTTTTTTGTATTTTAGGGTCTATGAAAAATTGGTTATATTGGCTACAAAGTGTGATATTTACTCGATACGATCAACATGCTTCAGTGTATTGGGTCTAATTGGAAGCACAAAGGATGGGGCGAATCTCCTCTTCAATCTAAGTGAGTTATTTTTTAACTTTAAAATGTCAGAATAGTTTTCAAATATACCTTCCCTTTCAGATTGGTTATGTGTACGACACGATCGTAATACCATATGGCCGGTACATCAACCCGAAGATTGGATGTTGGGCAATTACACACCATTGCGACATCATTTCGACGATGTACCACCGTATAATTATACGGGTATGGAAGATCAAATCGATGGTTCCTACTATACGGGTAGCTATTCGAATTTATTATTGAGTAGTACCAGTACGAATCGTGATGCTATTGGTGGTGGTGCGGCAAGTGCAAGTTCGGAAGCGCAAGATGCTAATACCACCACCGATAGTATTAAGACATCGGGTGAAGAGGTTAGTGTAGATAATCTTCTGACAACACAACCATATAAATTTAGTTCACCGAGAGCTAAACTAGAGAAGACATCATCTTCTTCTTGTTCACGACAGATGGGTGGTGGTGGTGTGGCAACACCCACAACTACAGCAGGTGGTATTGCTAGTAGTAGTACGGCAAGTGGCAGTAGTAGTAGTGTATTACCGGCATCCGTAAAATGGAAAACACTGCCAGAAGGTTCATGTCTACGGCATGGTCGGCATCAACGTTCATTGTCCGAATCGAAAACGACCGATGTTATAAGTCTTTTGAGTGGCGGAGGAACAGGAGGACATCCGGGTGTTATGCCGCCAACAGCAGGTGGTCCAGGAATGTATTATTCACATCGAACGCGTTACAATTCATGTACAGATTCCAATACATCAGGTGTTAGTAGTTGTGAATCGGTTACGGGAAGAACAGCGGGAGTGGGGTAAGTTGCTCTTTACAGAAAATAGCTTATTTGATTGCATATTAATTTGTACTTTCTGTTTCAAAATTTAGTGATCTCCAACAGTTTCCCCTCAGTCCTATACCCTCAATGTCAAATCTGCTGGAAATACCATTGGGTCAATCGTCTCTGTTACGTCGCACCTCATTAGTTACCGGCTCCTATTTGCATAATGCCATTAGTCCAGTGGACATAAAAGGTTATGCTCAATTACGTTCCTTGCGACGCCATTGTCGCCCAGTTCTATCTGAATCCGGTGCTGAGTTATATGATATTGTTGATCGTATCGATTTGTTGTCATACGCCTCATTTCGACCACGTAAATCTTCCTTTGGAGATTCGCGCAAGAATAAAGTGCGTAGCTTAGATCGCCAGACATCACTGAGAATGTATGCGTAAGTATTATTGATTTAGTTTTAATAAATCGGTAACTATATATTTTTTTATTTGTTGTTTTAGGCATCTGGATTCGGAAGAGCTGCAAGTACCATTGCCAACGCTAAATGCACCCAAATTTTTATCACAAAATGATTCCAAAGGTCCTTGTTATGTCGGTAAGTTGCACATCATAACTATTAGGTTCTGGTTTAGCTGTCTACTAATTTTCGTGGAAGTGACGTGCAATTCCGTGCATTTACGAAATCCATATTAATTTTGGGGTTTTGAAAATGTGTGTCCTCAAGTGTCTTTGCTACTGGCAACAGAAATAAAACAGGACTCTACGAATTTACCTCTGTTGGCATCATTGCCAGGCTTTAATTGCAGGACCACCCTGCTTACATTCCATGTTGAGGGATGCTGTTAAATACTCGGTTCCGGTTCCATCCAGTTTGCATAAGCATATTCTTTGTGGAACTGTAGTCGTTTTAATTTGGGCCACCTTTAAAAAATTTCTATTTTTAGATAATTTGAAAATTTCAACAACCCAATTTTTTTGTCCTACACCCAACAATTAATCTATAATACTAATTTAATTAATTTTTCTCTCCTTTCAGGCATTTCATTACCAAAAAATCTTTTGGATATATTCCCAACCCGCAACCAGCTGAGAACTTATGTTTCACAAGATATTCAAGATCAGGATTTAATGGATATTAATTTGTTGACAGCTAAGCAGCAATTCCTAAATGATTCCCTAAATAATGAAGGTGGTGATGAATCATCAATAATTTCATCACTTTCCGATGTATCATCGGTGAGCAAACGATCCAAATGGGTGGGCGGTAAACATGGACGCAGTAATTGTCTGTACTGCTCAAGGCAAAGGAAACGTTCTCAACGGTTAGATGGTAGTGGCTCTGGAGATGTTTCCACTTCGACATTATGTGAAATGTATACGAATGCCTCAGCGGCACTGGTTGCAGCGGGCATACAGGCCACTGTGGCATTGTCACGCAAAGGTGGAGGAACGACAAATACTTCCACTACGAATACCGATAATAAAACGGCGACTGGTGCTACAGCAAATAAACCTCCCTTACAACAACAACAGTACAGCAATGCCTCATCAATACAATTTTCCGAATTCCATTCGCCGGAAAGTATATTGAGTGAGGATAGTTTGCCGGATCGTTTGACCGCCAATATTCTATATAATGTTCAACGTTTGGCCAATCCCGTCAGTGCCAAACAATCGAAAATGGCACTGCTCGAATTGAAACAAAAACATCCAGCCTCATTTCAAGATATATGCCTTTATTCCGAGGTTTGTCGAACATTGGGTCGTTGTTCGTATCGCATGAATGCTCGACGATTTTTGCAGGAATTGTTTTTGGATTTAGATTTTGATTCGTTCTACAATGAGCCATTGGATATCTTGAGTAAAAAGGATAAAGACTCGTTTAAGAAAGTCGACGGAGGAGCCAAAGAGAGGTTGATGGTGGCAGGAAGTGATAAAGTCATTATGCGCAAGGATAGGACTAGTGGAGGACGTGGTGGCATAGAAGCTGGTGATACAAAAAACGATAATGGAACGGCGGCGAATAATAGCTCTAGCTCGTTGAAACCGCATTTAAAGTCCCAACCCTTGGCTAGTGTATATGAGGCCAGCTGTGAAAATCTGGTATTGGATCCATCTCCACGAATGAAAAATGCACCGGCGATAACAACAACGTCGTCGTCGACGGCCACAACATCAACAACAAAATCATCGAATTTAAAACAGAATTGTAAAAATTTTACCAAAGCTCCGCCACCTGCAGCACCGCCACCTCATCCCACCACCAACCTAAGCGAATACAATACCGAACTTAGAATAACATCTGACGATGATGATGATGATGACGACGACGATGATCATGATGATGACGATGATGAGAGGGGCGAGGAGGATGATATCAGCTATCGTCGTAGTCGTTATAGGCAACAACAAAATTGTGATGAAATCGATGGTGTACCACGCTCTTCGGTCACATCATCATCAACCATATACAGTGTAAATCCCGCCTCTTCCAATTCAATGCAAGCAATGGGTGGTGGTGGTGGATCTAACCAGAATGCTGCCACACAAAACTCTTTGCAGTTAAGCGCCGCCAGTGGTGGTGCGAATAGCAGTGCCGGAGGAGGAGGCGGCGGCGGTAGTGCTAGCACACCCATTAGTAGTAGTAATTGTAGTGATCAAACCTCTACCAGTAATCGCAGTAGTATTTGTACCATTTCCCATCAGCCGATGAATAGCAGTCGTCTGAACTCCTCAACACCCCTGACATCACCGCCCCTGACCACAAAACCCATAGAAAATGAAAATACCAAATATCGTAGAGGACGTTTTTATACGCTGGAATTGGATTTGAGCTGTACAAAAAATAAGTTTCCCATAACCGATAGAACTAAACAGCAAAGTGGCAGCGGCAACATCAGCAATACTTTCAAATTGATGGCTAATGAGAAAACGAATGCCACACCCACAACTGCCACCAATGCCACCTCCCCCACACAACTGACATCACCGACGAAATTCAACACCACCACTAACGGTGGTACTTCTTCATTGCTACGGCAACATTCGTTGGGCTCCGACACTTCAACGAATTATCGTTTGCCAGTTTCAAGATTTTCCTATACGGCGGGTATGACGCCGTCGACGACGGTAACATCACCCACTAGCCAAAATTATCCTGCAAGTTTACAGTTCCAAAATAACAACACCACCACCACTGCCACAACACCAAGTTCAAACCATCCCCCTACCTCTGTCGCCAACACCAGCATCGCATCATCCTCCACTTCCAACACAAACAATCAAAGATATTTCATAACCAAAAGCTTGGCCGCATCATTGGCCCAGCCAATTGGCACCCTGTACTGTGAGAAACGTTTGCAATCTTCCAAATCGGAAGCGGTGTTAATGCAACAAGCTTGCAATAGTACCACCACAGCATCAACAGCCTCGTTTTCATCCTGCTCCACAACATCATCATCGATAACTTCGAAGGCCCCGTATTCGATGGCGGCAACGTCAACGGCCTTGGATAGTTGTGATGGCGGCAATCATGCTGGTAAATATTCCATGATTGCCGCCAACACCAACACCTCGACCACCACAAACACCAATGCAAATACCAATAACATAACTCATCCCCCACCCAACAACTCCACCACCACCACCACAACAACCATTATAATCACCTCAAAAAACGCCGCCCCCTCCTCCTCATCCACCATTTCATCAGCATCATCAAGTATTGTTGGTTCAAGTAAGCAATCATAAATGTATATGTATATTTATTATTATTACAACTACTACTACCTATATTACTATTATTATTACATAATTATTATTTTAGATGCTATAAAAAATAATAATAACAACAAAAACAAAACAGAAACACATTTCTTTATACACTACTATTCTCTAAAAGAAAAGAAAAAAAAACAAATAAAAAATAAATTAAAAAACCACAAGAAGAAACCCCTAAAACAAATGAAAGATGAAGATGAATAAAATAAAACCCTTGTATTTTTGTTATGAAAACGAAAAAGGCACAGATAAAAATAATAAAAAAGAAGAAAAAAAAAAACGATTTTTTATAAACCAAAAAAATAAACAATTTGTATTTTTAATTGATTTGGAAGGGGGTTATGTAATGGGCAAACGTATAGCTAATGATGGAAGCAGAACTAATGGACCTTTCTTCCAAAAATGGGTAGAGGAAAAGGACGAACTGCTGCTTTAAATGTCAATAACATTTGAAAAATCAAACATCCAAAATGTATGTGAAGTTTCTTTAATTTATTAATAAAGGTAGTGTATATTTTTATAATTACTCAAACATTTTGTTTAATATATATTTTTTATTTTATATATTATTTAATATAATATAAACTTTTTATACTATTCAATGTGTATATGTATGTATATCATAAGCTTTGCAATATGCAAAACAACATTCCACTTCATTGATTAAAAAAATATATATAAAATAATTTATTATTAGTAAAATTAACTGAATTAAATTTGCAGATTTATTTTAATTTAAAACGTAAAATTAAGAACTCAGTTGTTTATCTATGGATGATATTCCATGGAGACAAAAAGAAAACGGAGCGTACGATTGCTGTATATACCAATTACATATTACGTTTACGATGCTTGGACGTCATAATGCCATGAGACATTCAGGAAATGTGAGGAAGCACAGTGCCGGTCACCTAATTAGCATGAAGGGAAAATTATTAAGGGAATTTTTTTTATACCCTTCACTACACTGTGGTACATTGTCTTTGTGCATATGTTTGTAACAGGCAAAAGGAAACGAGATAGACACATGATTCCTTTTGAGAATATGCATAGAATCACTTTCTAAGTCGATTTATTCTGTCCGCCTGTAGATGTTAAATTGTAAACAAAGAACAGGTCGCATTTATGATTTGAATTGGATGAAATTTGGCACAGCTCATTTATTTGGTCCAAGGACGAACCCTTTTGAAATTGGGAAAAATCGGTTCAGATTTGGATATAGCTCCCTTATATATTTTCGTCCGATTTAAGGTAAATAGTGCACCTAATGTCCCATATATCTTTCGATTTGCACGAAATTTGGCTCAGGGTACTGAAATAAGCCCAGAAGGGTGTGCGTTAAGTTTTGTGAAAATCGGTTTAGATTTAAATATATCTCCCAAATATATTTTCGTCCGAAATTGTACACCAAAGTCCCTATATATCTTTCGATTTGCACAAAATTTGGCATAGGGTACTGAAATAAGTCTAAAATGATGTGTGTTAAGTTTCATGAAAATCGGTTTCGATTTAGATTAGCTCCCATATATATATATATATATTCGTCCGATTTAATGTAAATGGTGCACCAAAGTCCCTATATATAATTCGATTTACACGAAATTTGGCACAGTGTACTGAATTAAACCTAGAATGATGTGTGTTAAGTTTCATGAAAATCGGTTCAGATTTAGATATAGCTCCTATATATATTTTCGCCCTTTTAATGTAAATGGTGTACCAAAGACCCTATATATCTTTCGATTTGCACGAAATGGTGTGCGCTAAGTTTCATGAAAATCCGTTTAGATGTAGATATAGTTCCCATATATATTTTCGTCCGATTTGAGGTAAATGGTGCACCAAAGTCCCTATATATCTTCGATTTCCACCAAAATTGGCATAGAGTACTGAAGTGAGTCTAGAATGATGTGTGTTAAGTTTCGAGAATATCGGTTCAGTTTTATACATAGGTCCGATATATATTAGCCCGATTTTAGGTAAATGGTGCACAAAACACCTAATGTTTGTCCGATTAAAACGAAATTTTGCACTAACCACCCGTTCGTGCAAAAAACACAAAGTCCCATATCCCAAGAAGATTTTTTTCTTTTTATCCTAATGTGAAATATCAAAACCCAGCCACTTTGGTTGGAATACACGGCTAGAGCCTTCAAAATATCTAAAATCATTCGGGACACTTATTTATATAGAGACTACTCGAAAAAACATATACCCCATATATTAATAAATATCTGCCAATGGGAATAACATTTTATCAATTCAAATTATTTCCTATTGCTAAAATTGCACCACAACATGTTTACTTTATTTCCTACACATTTCCTTAATAGTCCTTATTTTTTCTCAAAATGAGTTATTTTTCAATTACAACAAATATTCAACGACAATCTAATATCAAAATTTTCTCAAATGCACCAATTTCCAGCCATTCAAAGATAATTTAACGTTTTTGCAAATGATCGTGATTTTCATAGTTGTCCGTTGTGAAAATACTTGTTTATCGATACCCATAACAACTACACAATCTCCCCTAACTAATGCTACCAATTTTATGTCAGTACGTTCATTCGTTACTGAGTTATAGCCATTTAAAGTTGATCTTCAGTCAAAATATAGCGGCTACACGATGCTGTTGGCCTGGTACCTCAAATTGGAAAAATGGTTGAAATTGGAATTTTCACAAAAGCGAAAAAGTACAAAACAGCAGCAGCATCATTGCCACATTGTTCGATTTTTCATTGATTTGATGGTTTGTTTACAAATTCTGAGCATACTTTCAGGCGCAGCATGCAAAATGTTATTTGCGTGAAATTTATATGGCTTGTGATTTTAATGTAACGCCTAAAAGTATGCTCAGAATTGTAAAAAATAAAAACGGACACGAACATATCAGTTTTAATGTTAGTTTATAAATTCTGAGCATATTTTCAGGCGTTACATTAAAATCACGACCCGGATCGTTTTGTATGATGCGCCTGAAAGTATGCTCAGAATTTAAAAATATACCATCTAATCAAAGAAAAAATCGAACAATGTGGCAATGATGCTGCTGCTGTTTTGTACTTTTTCTTCGCTTTTGTGAAAATGCCAATTTCAACCATTTTTCCAATTTTAGGTACCAGGCCAACAGAATCGAGTAGCCGCTATATTTTGACTGAAGGTCAACTTCAAATGGCTATAACTCAGTAACGAATGAACGTACTGACATAAAATTGGTAGCATTAGTTAGGGGAGATTGTGTAGATGTTATGTGTATCGTTGTAAGAAATATTTTCACAACGGAGAACTATGAAAATCATGATCATTTTCAAAAACGTTTAATTAGCTTTGAATGGCTGGAAATTGGTGTATTTGAGAAAATTTTGATATTTTTTGTTGTAATTGGAAAATAACTCATTTTGAGAAAAATAAGACCTATTATGGAAATCTGTAGGAAATAAAGTAAATATGTATATTGTGGTGCAACATGTGTTTAGCTATTGTTAAAATGCTATTCCCATTGGTAGATATTTATTAAAGTGATTGACTGACTGACTTAATGATTCATCAACGCCCAGACGAAACGGCTGAAGCTATAGTCTTGAAATATGGGGTAAAGATAACACTTAGTCCGAAGGTGTCAAATAAGACTGGGTTTTTGCAAATTCCAACTAGAACGACACGAAGAGTACAAAAAAGTATTCGAATCAAGGTTGAGACGTAGGGTCGCTCAATATAAGGAGGTGGTTTTGGTACAATTTGAATTAGGAGAAACGAATGGAACTGAAATCCCGTCGAAGTGTAGGATTGGGATATGTTGGTAGTTTTGGAAATTTGGTACAATTTGGATTTGGGTGATCCGATGGACAGTGAATGTTGGAAGTTTTAGAAGTTCATTCCTGAAATTAGAAAATAAGATTTACTTTCGCTTGTATGATGTAGTTAGTAATGAAAATTTGTACGTATGTGTACTATATGCTACTAAATTTGATACAAATTGAATTTAGGTTATCCGATAGTTGGAATCCTGAAAAGGTGGAATTAACATTACCGTTGGTATAGAATTGAGGTCTGGATGGTGTTTAAGAAATGTGTACTAAATAGTACTAAATTTGGTACAATTTGAATTTGGGTGCACTAAATGGTACTAAATTTGGTACAATTTGATTGGTAAAATTCGACTCGGATCGGGCCGAAAATCCTGAATATGATTTCTCTTGGATTTTTGAGGTACTAGAGTTCGAATCGTGAAATTAATTTTGGAAATAAGTACTGCAATAGTACAGACGGTAATACATAGTACCCAATTTAGTATAGAGCTAGCTGCTTTAAGTATGGTCGATATTGGTGATATGTGAAAATATAATATGTTAAAAAAACAGTCTTCGAAAATTGCATATACAAATTTTATAAAAAAAAATAAAATTAATTTTACTTTGTTTTTGCAAAATAGTCAGGCTGAATCCCAGTTTGTTGTTTTTATCCTGCCTTACCCCTCGGCAAACAATGCCATACATTCCCCACTAATAAATAGTTGTTTTTTATAAAAACAAGAACCTGGGATTCAGCCTGACTATTTTGCAAAAACAAAATACAAATGGTATCCCAAAATAAACACTACTGAAGTTGTTGACGCAGGCACGGTTAAACTGTTTGGTTTGTTGCTGTATACTAGCAACACCAACAAAGTCGTTGTGTGCATTTGTCGCGATGTGACAACACACAACAGTGGGAAAGGTGTGGTATTGTTTGTAAATGCCTTGTTAACCTCGAAGTGAGGCTCTAGCGAAATTCTCATGCAGTTTATTTCGTTGGTCAGCTAAGTACTTCGCTTTGTTTCAAGAGACATTTGGGAATGAAAGGTTTTTTGTATAGAAGCAATAGCTTCTGGGGAGAATATCCCAACAAAAAACTAAGGGAACTGATGAGGATCAGTGGCGTGATCCGAAACTATAGTCTTCCCTGCCTTACCCCTCGGCAAACAATGTCATACATTCCCCACTAATAAATAGTTGTTTTTTATATAAAAACAACAAACTGGGATTCAGCCTGACTATTTTGCAAAAACAAAATACAAATGGTATCCCAAAATAAACCCCCAACACTACTTAATTTTACTAGGATAGCATTCTAAAGACAAAAACGGAAAATATTAGTTCACTTTCAAGCAAATTTTTTGGTATTTTGTGTTTGTATGGTGTGGTACATATCGTTAGCTAAAATTCAAAAAGGCGTAACTAACAAAAGCATAATTGTGTAGAAGCAGAAAACTGTTTTGAATGAAAACTATAAACATGTCAAATGAAGATTTTTCTAAGTTAATAGAAGCTCCTTTTTTGACCGCAGACGTGTAAAACTTTGTCAACACATGTAGTTTATTGACATTCACAATATTCATTCAAAAAGTCAATTTTCAATTTTTTGTTAGTTACGCCTTTTTGCACTTTAGCTAACGATATTCTTACCAAAAAATTATAAGTTTTGGTCCACTATTTCCGGTAGCCCTACTGTAATAAGGGTGATTAACTTTAACACGCATCGGAATGCCCGATTTCGGGCAAATATTCACCGTTTTGTTGAATGAGTTTTTGCAATTTCAAAAAAACATTTTTCCGATTTTATCGACATTTTCGTCGACGAAAAATTCCTGAAGGGAATCTACAAAACCAAAATTGGCTTTTACAGTATCGGAACCATAAACACCATTCACAATTTCAGCAGCTTGGCTTGAATTTTCGCCTTTGTCTGTAAAATGTACAGAATTTTCTCTTTGTTCACTTCAATTTTAAACACCCTGTAACTCACAACTGAATGCACCAAACAAAAAACCGGAAAATATTTTTATACCCTCAGCAGCCTTTATGCTAATGAGGACATATACACTTTGATACGGTGAAAATGTGCCTCATCGAAATATTGGTTTTAGACCCCATGTTTCTTTGGAGCAAATCCGTTTCAGAAAATTTGGAATCGATTTATCCATGTCCGTCCGTGCTTTGTCTGTCTGGTTGACTGGCCGATGCGCCCGATAAATCTCTAAGGCAGCAAACGATTTCATTTAAACTTTCCGCCCAAAATTAGTTTAAGTTCGAAGATGGGGAATATCGGCCCACTCCTTCTGGTACCTCCCACAGAAAATGGTCAAAATTATATTCAACATTAATTTTAAAATAACATGCAAACGGTCTATCCGATGTTAATGAAACTTTGTACAGCCTATTATCTTTACCAAGCCTAGATCAAGTAGGAAGATGGGACCCATTGGTCAACTCCTTCTAGTACCACCCCCACAAATGATTAACATTTTCAATATTTGTTAATCCAATATCAGGCGAATGGAAGGTCCGATGTGAACCAAACTTTGCACAAACCAAATATCTTTACGATGTCTAGATTAAGTCCAAAGATGGGACCCAGTAGTCCACTCCTTCAGGTACCACCCTTACAAATGTTCAATATTTTATAAAATTTTATCAACATTAAGGGACCTCCCCCCCTATTCACGAATTTAATTTTTCAAGATTTTCAATGGCCTGGTACGAAGTAGGGGGCACTTTGGTAGTTTCTTATATAAAGCTAATAATAAAATCTGTGTCAAATTTGGAAGACCTTCGCAATCCATAGGCTGGGGCAACACCGACTGACACTTTTTTACTTGTTTTACTTCGAAATATCACCCTTCCAACGAGCATAAATCTGAAATTGTTTTGTCGATACTTTACGAGAAATCTATCAGTACAGCCATCTTCCGAAAAAATAATGGATTTATTTTTCCCCAACCTAATATTTAATTTATTGTAATACACGATCCGCTATTTTGGATCCATTCTATTGGATTTTCCAAATCTGATTTCACATTTGTAATCGGTGAGCTTAGAAATAAGTTGATTGGCAAATAGATCAATCAGGAAAACACGATTCGGAAAAAATGTCACGGCAAGAAAAGGGAGATCTTGACCTCTAACAGGTCAAGATAGTGTAAATATCAAGAAATATTGCCCAGGATCAGAATATAGGTCCGACTATACTGCTCCGCTCACTGTTTTTTAAAATATAATAAGTTGTGGAAAAATGTTTCTCTAAGTTTTGATGATAAATAATAATTTAATAAATAAATTTTTCATTTTTATAAAATTTCATTTAATTTTGTTATTGGAATGAAATTGTAACTGGTATTAACTTTACTACAAAATATGTGTTTTATTTTACTTTTGTAAGCTCCTGATTTTTAAGTTATAGTGTGCGTGTTCTATTTATAAATACGGTAGTAGAGAGAGAGTAGAGTTTAGTGTGAGTGGTGATGTTTTAGGAAAGAGAAATGATTGCAAGTGATTTCAGTTAAGATGATCTCTATATAAGATGCAAGAGGAACCTTTATTTATGATTATTTTGTAGTTTTGATTTTTTTGTTTAAATTTTTCTTCATTTGTGGGATTTTAAGCTACATGAAAAGTTGAGGGGGAGAGTGAGATAAGAGGTTAGTTTTGACCATAGTACGGGTGTTCATTTTATGTTTTTTCTTATATATTTTATAAATATATTGAAATATATATACTATATATATCAAAGTCTTGTTTTGGTTTATTTATATATTTTAGAATAGTTCTATAATACTAGTTAATATATGAGTATAATATTTTTTTCTTGTTTGGTTTTTGTATTATCAAATATATTAATATAAAGTAGAGTTGTATAAGTTCAAAGGATATATCATTTTATAAATGCTATTGGTATTTTGGATTCTATCTCTTCTTTTTGAATTCACAAGCTTGTTTTTACAAAGCCCGATTGTGCGTTGTTCTAGTTTAGTTTCGGTTTATTTATGATTTCAACATATTCTATTTCAAGTCTAAGTCAAATTCCATTAGATGGTTAAAAATACTCACAATAAGGTGAAAAACAACGAAGGGTCATAGAGGTCAAGATATTTAAATCGATTTTTCGAAATACTTAAAAATCCGGAAATTAGAACAAAATAATTATCAGTTCTCAGAACTAAATTATTTTACTTTTCTACGACCCTCCTCTATCTTCCCCTTCTTATTCAATTTTCGATTATTTAATTTTTGCCGCCTACATCCACCTAATTGAAAATGTCAATTTCATAATTTTTTGTAATTTTTTTTTATAAATATCACTAACTTGTCTTTCGAAATATTTCATTAAGAATATTAATAATTCAAACTTTCTACCAATTCCTATTCTATATAAAAAAGAAAAAAAACATTTGTATACCCTCCCTTTCCGTATGGTAACCATTTTATGGCCAGGCAAAATTAATTCCTGTCATTTCATAAAAACGATTATTAAATGGCCTATAAAAATCACGCAGTCTTTCAATGGCCGCCGCCTCAATATGAGGATGATTGCGACCTTTTGTCTTACCCAGACAATGGGGTGTGGAGCGGGCCTCCGATTTAAAGAGGCACGGAAATCCTTTGGTAGCATTAAAATAGAAATGTTTTTCGGTAACGACACGTTTGAGGCCCAAGAAATCTTGGACACGTCCAATTTCATAGGCTGGATCCATTATGAGACGCTCTCCGCTAATGAACAGCAATTGTGACAGTTGGAAATAGTGTAGCCATTTTTCCAAATATCTCGAGTAAATTCCAATTTTTACAGGTCCCCAATTTGTGTCCACAACAGCATAGGAACCATTGACAAAGGCCAAATCTTCAAAACGTTTCATATCGGCTTTTTTGCTAGCCGCTTGGGTATAATCGGATATGGCACGTGTAACAGGATCACGAACAACAACCAGGAGTCTAAAGGAGACAAACAAATTTAGTCTTGTTTGAGCCTTGAAAAAATTAATCTTTAAAAAATCCAAACCCTGTTTGAACCTTAAAATATTAATCTTTTAAAAAATTATTCTTTAAAAAAATCCACGCCTTGTTTGACCGACAATTGAAAAAATTATTCTTTAAAAAAATTCACGCCTTGTTTGACCGACCCTTGAAAAAATGATCCTTTAAAAAATCCACGCCTTTTTTGGCCGACCCTTGAAAAAATTATTCTTTAAAAAAATCCACGCCTTGTTTGACCGACCCTTGAAAAAAGTATTTAAAAAAAAATCCACTCCTTGTTTGACCAACCCTCGAAAAATGATTCTTTAAAAAATACACTCCTTGTTTGACAGACCCTTGAAAAAAGTATTTTTTAAAAAAAATCCACGCCTTGTTTGACCGACCCTTGAAAAAAAGTATTTTTTAAAAAAATCCACGCCTTGTTTGACCGACCCTTGAAAAAAAGTATTTTTTAAAAAAATCCACGCCTTGTTTGACCGACCCTTGAAAAAAAGTATTTTTTAAAAAAATCCACGCCTTGTTTGACCGAACCTTCAAAAAGTTATCCTTTAAAAAATCCACTCTTTGTTTGACCGACCCTTGAAACAATTATTCTTTAAAAAATCCACGCCTTGTTTGACCGACCCCTGAAAAATTGTTCTTTAAAAAATCCACGCCTTGAAAAAAGTCTTTTTTAAAAAATCCACGCCTTGAAAAAAGTCTTTTTTAAAAAATCCACGCCTTGAAAAAAGTCTTTTTTAAAAAATCCACGCCTTGAAAAAAGTCTTTTTTAAAAAATCCACGCCTTGAAAAAAGTCTTTTTTAAAAAATCCGCGCCTTGAAAAAAGTCTTTTTTAAAAAATCCACGCCTTGAAAAAAGTCTTTTTTAAAAAATCCACGCCTTGAAAAAAGTCTTTTTTAAAAAATCCACGCCTTGAAAAAAGTCTTTTTTAAAAAATCCACGCCTTGAAAAAAGTATTTTTTAAAAAATCCACGCCTTGAAAAAAGTCTTTTTTAAAAAATCCACGCCTTGAAAAAAGTCTTTTTTAAAAAATCCGCGCCTTGAAAAAAGTCTTTTTTAAAAAATCCACGCCTTGAAAAAAGTCTTTTTTAAAAAATCCACGCCTTGAAAAAAGTCTTTTTTAAAAAATCCACGCCTTGAAAAAAGTCTTTTTTAAAAAATCCACGCCTTGAAAAAAGTCTTTTTTAAAAAATCCACGCCTTGAAAAAAGTCTTTTTTAAAAAATCCGCGCCTTGAAAAAAGTCTTTTTTAAAAAATCCACGCCTTGAAAAAAGTCTTTTTTAAAAAATCCACGCCTTGAAAAAAGTCTTTTTTAAAAAATCCACGCCTTGAAAAAAGTCTTTTTTAAAAAATCCGCGCCTTGAAAAAAGTCTTTTTTAAAAAATCCACGCCTTGAAAAAAGTCTTTTTTAAAAAATCCACGCCTTGAAAAAAGTCTTTTTTAAAAAATCCACGCCTTGAAAAAAGTCTTTTTTAAAAAATCCACGCCTTGAAAAAAGTCTTTTTTAAAAAATCCACGCCTTGAAAAAAGTCTTTTTTAAAAAATCCACGCCTTGAAAAAAGTCTTTTTTAAAAAATCCACGCCTTGAAAAAAGTCTTTTTTAAAAAATCCACGCCTTGAAAAAAGTCTTTTTTAAAAAATCCACGCCTTGAAAAAAGTCTTTTTTAAAAAATCCACGCCTTGAAAAAAGTCATTTTTAAAAAATCCACGCCTTGAAAAAAGTCATTTTTAAAAAATCCACGCCTTGAAAAAAGTCATTTTTAAAAAATCCACGCCTTGAAAAAAGTCTTTTTTAAAAAATCCACGCCTTGAAAAAAGTCATTTTTAAAAAATCCACGCCTTGAAAAAAGTCATTTCTAAAAAATCCACGCCTTGAAAAAAGTCATTTTTAAAAAATCCACGCCTTGAAAAAAGTCATTTTTAAAAAATCCACGCCTTGAAAAAAGTCTTTTTTAAAAAATCCACGCCTTGAAAAAAGTCTTTTTTAAAAAATCCACGCCTTGAAAAAAGTCTTTTTTAAAAAATCCACGCCTTGAAAAAAGTCTTTTTTAAAAAATCCACGCCTTGAAAAAAGTCTTTTTTAAAAAATCCACGCCTTGAAAAAAGTCTTTTTTAAAAAATCCACGCCTTGAAAAAAGTCTTTTTTAAAAAATCCGCGCCTTGAAAAAAGTCTTTTTTAAAAAATCCACGCCTTGAAAAAAGTATTTTTTAAAAAATCCACGCCTTGAAAAAAGTCTTTTTTAAAAAATCCGCGCCTTGAAAAAAGTCTTTTTTAAAAAATCCACGCCTTGAAAAAAGTCTTTTTTAAAAAATCCACGCCTTGAAAAAAGTCTTTTTTAAAAAATCCACGCCTTGAAAAAAGTCTTTTTTAAAAAATCCACGCCTTGAAAAAAGTCTTTTTTAAAAAATCCACGCCTTGAAAAAAGTCTTTTTTAAAAAATCCACGCCTTGAAAAAAGTCTTTTTTAAAAAATCCACGCCTTGAAAAAAGTCTTTTTTAAAAAATCCGCGCCTTGAAAAAAGTCTTTTTTAAAAAATCCACGCCTTGAAAAAAGTCTTTTTTAAAAAATCCACGCCTTGAAAAAAGTCTTTTTTAAAAAATCCACGCCTTGAAAAAAGTCTTTTTTAAAAAATCCACGCCTTGAAAAAAGTCTTTTTTAAAAAATCCACGCCTTGAAAAAAGTCTTTTTTAAAAAATCCACGCCTTGAAAAAAGTCTTTTTTAAAAAATCCACGCCTTGAAAAAAGTCTTTTTTAAAAAATCCACGCCTTGAAAAAAGTCTTTTTTAAAAAATCCACGCCTTGAAAAAAGTCTTTTTTAAAAAATCCACGCCTTGAAAAAAGTCTTTTTTAAAAAATCCGCGCCTTGAAAAAAGTCTTTTTTAAAAAATCCACGCCTTGAAAAAAGTCTTTTTTAAAAAATCCACGCCTTGAAAAAAGTCTTTTTTAAAAAATCCACGCCTTGAAAAAAGTCTTTTTTAAAAAATCCACGCCTTGAAAAAAGTCTTTTTTAAAAAATCCACGCCTTGAAAAAAGTCTTTTTTAAAAAATCCACGCCTTGAAAAAAGTCTTTTTTAAAAAAATCCACGCCTTGAAAAAAGTCTTTTTTAAAAAATCCACGCCTTGAAAAAAGTCTTTTTTAAAAAATCCACGCCTTGAAAAAAGTCTTTTTTAAAAAATCCACGCCTTGAAAAAAGTCATTTTTAAAAAATCCACGCCTTGAAAAAAGTCATTTTTAAAAAATCCACGCCTTGAAAAAAGTCATTTTTAAAAAATCCACGCCTTGAAAAAAGTCATTTTTAAAAAATCCACGCCTTGAAAAAAGTCATTTTTAAAAAATCCACGCCTTGAAAAAAGTCATTTTTAAAAAATCCACGCCTTGAAAAGTCTTTTTTAAAAAATCCACGCCTTGAAAAAAGTCATTTTTAAAAAATCCACGCCTTGAAAAAAGTCTTTTTTAAAAAATCCACGCCTTGAAAAAAGTCTTTTTTAAAAAATCCACGCCTTGAAAAAAGTCTTTTTTAAAAAATCCACGCCTTGAAAAAAGTCTTTTTTAAAAAATCCACGCCTTGAAAAAAGTCTTTTTTAAAAAATCCAAGCCTTGAAAAAAGTCTTTTTTAAAAAATCCACGCCTTGAAAAAAGTCTTTTTTAAAAAATCCACGCCTTGAAAAAAGTCTTTTTTAAAAAATCCACGCCTTGAAAAAAGTCTTTTTTAAAAAATCCACGCCTTGAAAAAAGTCTTTTTTAAAAAATCCACGCCTTGAAAAAAGTCTTTTTTAAAAAATCCACGCCTTGAAAAAAGTTTTTTTTTTTTAAAAATCCACGCCTTGAAAAAAGTCTTTTTTAAAAAATCCACGCCTTGAAAAAAGTCTTTTTTAAAAAATCCACGCCTTGAAAAAAGTTTTTTTTAAAAATCCACGCCTTGAAAAAAGTTTTTTTTAAAAATCCACGCCTTGAAAAAAGTCTTTTTTAAAAAATCCACGCCTTGAAAAAAGTTTTTTTTAAAAATCCACGCCTTGAAAAAAGTCTTTTTTAAAAATCCACGCCTTGAAAAAAGTCTTTTTTAAAAAATCCACGCCTTGAAAAAAGTCTTTTTTTAAAAATCCACGCCTTGAAAAAAGTTTTTTTTAAAAATCCACGCCTTGAAAAAAGTCTTTTTTAAAAAATCCACGCCTTGAAAAAAGTTTTTTTTAAAAATCCACGCCTTGAAAAAAGTCTTTTTTAAAAATCCACGCCTTGAAAAAAGTCTTTTTTAAAAAATCCACGCCTTGAAAAAAGTTTTTTTTTTAAAAAATCCACGCCTTGAAAAAAGTTTTTTTTTTAAAAAATCCACGCCTTGAAAAAAGTCTTTTTTAAAAAATCCACGCCTTGAAAAAAGTTTTTTTTAAAAATCCACGCCTTAAAAAAAGTCTTCTTTAAAAAATCCACGCCTTAAAAAAAGTCTTCTTTAAAAAATCCACGCCTTGAAAAAGGTCTTCTTTAAAAAATCTACGCCTTGAAAAAGGTCTTCTTTAAAAAATCTACGCCTTGAAAAAGGTCTTCTTTAAAAAATCTACGCCTTGAAAAAGGTCTTCTTTAAAAAATCCACGCCTTGAAAAAAGTCTTCTTTAAAAAATCCACGCCTTGAAAAAAGTCTTCTTTAAAAAATCCACGCCTTGAAAAAAGTCTTCTTTAAAAAATCCACGCCTTGAAAAAAGTCTTCTTTAAAAAATCCACGCCTTGAAAAAAGTCTTCTTTAAAAAATCCACGCCTTGAAAAAAGTCTTCTTTAAAAAATCCACGCCTTGAAAAAAGTCTTCTTTAAAAAATCCACGCCTTGAAAAAAGTCTTCTTTAAAAAATCCACGCCTTGAAAAAAGTCTTCTTTAAAAAATCCACGCCTTGAAAAAAGTCTTCTTTAAAAAATCCACGCCTTGAAAAAAGTCTTCTTTAAAAAATCCACGCCTTGAAAAAAGTCTTCTTTAAAAAATCCACGCCTTGAAAAAAGTCTTCTTTAAAAAATCCACGCCTTGAAAAAAGTCTTCTTTAAAAAATCCACGCCTTGAAAAAAGTCTTCTTTAAAAAATCCACGCCTTGAAAAAAGTCTTCTTTAAAAAATCCACGCCTTGAAAAAAGTCTTCTTTAAAAAATCCACGCCTTGAAAAAAGTCTTCTTTAAAAAATCCACGCCTTGAAAAAAGTCTTCTTTAAAAAATCCACGCCTTGAAAAAAGTCTTCTTTAAAAAATCCACGCCTTGAAAAAAGTCTTCTTTAAAAAATCCACGCCTTGAAAAAAGTCTTCTTTAAAAAATCCACGCCTTGAAAAAAGTCTTCTTTAAAAAATCCACGCCTTGAAAAAAGTCTTCTTTAAAAAATCCACGCCTTGAAAAAAGTCTTCTTTAAAAAATCCACGCCTTGAAAAAAGTCTTCTTTAAAAAATCCACGCCTTGAAAAAAGTCTTCTTTAAAAAATCCACGCCTTGAAAAAAGTCTTCTTTAAAAAATCCACGCCTTGAAAAAAGTCTTCTTTAAAAAATCCACGCCTTGAAAAAAGTCTTCTTTAAAAAATCCACGCCTTGAAAAAAGTCTTCTTTAAAAAATCCACGCCTTGAAAAAAGTCTTCTTTAAAAAATCCACGCCTTGAAAAAAGTCTTCTTTAAAAAATCCACGCCTTGAAAAAAGTCTTCTTTAAAAAATCCACGCCTTGAAAAAAGTCTTCTTTAAAAAATCCACGCCTTGAAAAAAGTCTTCTTTAAAAAATCCACGCCTTGAAAAAAGTCTTCTTTAAAAAATCCACGCCTTGAAAAAAGTCTTCTTTAAAAAATCCACGCCTTGTTTGACCAACCCTTGAAAAAAGTCTTCTTTAAAAAATCCACGCTTTGTTTGACCAACCCTTGAAAAAAAGATTATTTAAAATCTCCACGCCTTGTTTGACCCTTGAAAGAAGATTTTTTTTCAATCCACGCCGTGTATGGCTTTAAAAAAAAATCGATTTGGACTTACTTCGTATTGGCATTCATATGATGCACCCTCTGCGGCACTTCTTTGGTAACAAAATAACTCGGTGTCTTCTCCATGGTTATCTGACCCTCAATGGTGTATGGCATGTGATGGCGATACCAGTGTAAACCCTTTTGATAGTGGCGATCGAAAAAATGCACCTCACAACCAGCAGCACGAACATCCGGATGAAGTCGTATAAATTCCAAAAGGGCACGAGTACCAGATTTCTTGACACCAATAATTAAGGTATCGGGTAAGTGGCGTGAGGGTCGTGAACCCTGCTGTCGCAGCAAACGATATTTTGGAGAACCATCTAAAATACGTGGAGCTGAGGCAGAGGTGGTGGAAGAGTTCATTTGGGCTCCCGACTTTTTCGCCATCAGTTTATTATTGTGTAAATGCGGATGGACAGAGTCCTTGGTGGAAGTATTACTGCTTCCATTGGTAAAATTGGTGGTATTATTATTGGCCACTGCCAATTTGGTGGCATTCTCAACGAGCATATTATCACCCGACCATAATGAGGTGGTAATAAAAAACTGCTTTAGGGAATTCTATGGAGAGGAAGACAAATTTTTCTCCAGGATAAAAAAATAAAAACAAATGTCTTACCTTGTTAAGGGTGCGTCCCAAATTTGTGATAAGACACGAATTAAATGTGTACGACACATAGATTAAGGATATGCAAATCAGGATCGTAATCACCAAACTGCGATTACTGAGATTATTGAACCAATTTATGGACATATTTACTGCCACTACCCCAGAGGTCTCGTTTCGTTTTGCGTTGCGTTGCGTTGGGAATTCGTTGTTGCTGTTGTTGATTTCCGACAAACAGGATGTAAATTTTACAATTCCTCACCAGTTTTTCTTCCACTGCCTTGATTTAGCAATGCCATTTCGTGATTGAGTTTTCCTCTTTGTTTTCCAAAGAAAAACCACACATTCTGTTTTTCGTCTTTTTTTAACTGCTGCACTTCTTAATTAATTTAAAACTTTTTCTTGCACCACACTTAACACTCCCTAATTTTTTCGTCCTTTCATTGTTTCAGAGTCAAGCAGAATAACAAGAAAGCCAGAAAATAAAAAAAGCACATCAGGCAGGTCGGGTCGTATGTCGTGTTGGTTGCATGGTTTTGTTCTTTCGCTCGTGTTATCCTTTACCATTGTGTTGTCAACAGCGCAACACAAACATATTCTGTTAAACCGGTTACAAAGAAGTTGAAGCGACGGAAAACGGAGTCACGGATAAAAGACGGGAAATGGCAACAAATGCCGTTAGGCAAATATTTCCCGCTATAATATGGCGGCATGTTTATGTGTTAGGCAGCAGAGAGAGCGCGGCAGGCAGCCGACAAGCCATCAGTAATGGTTAGTTGCAGATTTAAGCTCAGAGAAAAATGTAAGGAGAATTCCAAGAATCAAGGATATTTGTTTCATGGGCCAAACACACTCTTTAGAAATATATCCTCACACACACATAAGGAGTGAATATTTTAAGGAAGACTATTTTCAAGGCTCAAACAAGGCGTGGATTCTCTAAAGAATATTTTTCAAGGTCTAAACTGAGCGTAGATTTTTTAACAAAATATTTTCTTCAAGGTGTCCAACAAGGCGTGGATTTTTTTAAAGAAGACTTTTTCAAAGGCTATACAATGCGAGGATTTTTTAAAAAATATTTTTTAAAAAATATTTTTCAGGCGTGGATTTTTTAAAGCAGACTTTTTTCAAGGCTCAAACAAGGCGTGGATTTTTTAAAGCAGACTTTTTTCAAGGCTCAAACAAGGCGTGGATTTTTCAAAGAAGACTTTTTTCAAGGCTCAAACAAGGCGTAGATTTTTTAAAGAAGACTTTTTTCAAGGCTCAAACAAGGCGTGGATTTTTTAAAGAAGACTTTTTCAAGGCTCAAACATGGCGCGGATTTTTTAAAGAAGACTTTTTCAAGGCTCAAACAAGGCGCGGATTTTTTAAAGAAGACTTTTTTCAAGGCTCAAACAAGGCGTGGATTTTTTAAAGAAGACTTTTTTCAAGGCTCAAACAAGGCGTGGATTTTTTAAAGAAGACTTTTTTCAAGGAACAAACAAGGCGACGATAAATTAAAGAAGACTTTTTTCAAGGCTCAAACAAGGATTTTTTAAAGAAGACTTTTTTCAAGGCCGATCGAAGGCCTGGTTTTTTAAAGAAGACTTTTTTCAAGGCTCAAACAAGGCGTGGATTTTTTAAAGACTTTTTTCAAGGCTCAAACAAGGCGTGGATTTTTTAAAGAAGACTTTTTTCAAGGCTCAAACAAGGCGTGGATTTTTTAAAGAAGACTTTTTTCAAGGCTCAAACAAGGAGACTTTTTTCAAGGCTCAAACAAGGCGTGGATTTTTTAAAGAAGACTTTTTTCAAGGCTCAAACAAGGCGTGGATTTTTTAAAGAAGACTTTTTTCAAGGCTCAAACAAGGCGTGGATTTTTTAAAGAAGACTTTTTTCAAGGCTCAAACAAGGCGTGGATTTTTTAAAGAAGACTTTTTTAAATGCTCGAGTGGTTTTTTTAAAGAACTTTTTTCAAGGCTCAAACAAGGCGTGGATTTTTTAAAGAAGACTTTTTTCAAGGCTCAAACAAGGCGTGGATTTTTTAAAGCAGACTTTTTTCAAGGCTCAAACAAGGCGTGGATTTTTTAAAGATGACTTTTTTCAAGGCTCAAACAAGGCGTGGATTTTTTAAAGATGACTTTTTTCAAGGCTCAAACAAGGCGTGGATTTTTTTTTCAAGGCTCAAACAAGGCGTGGATTTTTTAAAGATGACTTTTTTCAAGGCTCAAACAAGGCGTGGATTTTTTAAAGATGACTTTTTTCAAGGCTCAAACAAGGCGTGGATTTTTTAAAGATGACTTTTTTCAAGGCTCAAACAAGGCGTGGATTTTTTAAAGATGACTTTTTTCAAGGCTCAAACAAGGCGTGGATTTTTTAAAGATGACTTTTTTCAAGGCTCAAACAAGGCGTGGATTTTTTAAAGATGACTTTTTTCAAGGCTCAAACAAGGCGTGGATTTTTTAAAGATGACTTTTTTCAAGGCTCAAACAAGGCGTGGATTTTTTAAAGATGACTTTTTTCAAGGCTCAAACAAGGCGTGGATTTTTTAAAGATGACTTTTTTCAAGGCTCAAACAAGGCGTGGATTTTTTAAAGATGACTTTTTTCAAGGCTCAAACAAGGCGTGGATTTTTTAAAGATGACTTTTTTCAAGGCTCAAACAAGGCGTGGATTTTTTAAAGAGGCGTGGATTTTTTAAAGAGGCGTGGATTTTTTAAAGATGACTTTTTTCAAGGCTCAAACAAGGCGTGGATTTTTTAAAGACTTTTTTCAAGGCTCAAACAAGGCGTGGATTTTTTAAAGAAAGAGGCTCAAACAAGGCGTGGATTTTTTAAAGATGACTTTTTTCAAGGCTCAAACAAGGCGTGGATTTTTTAAAGATGACTTTTTTCAAGGCTCAAACAAGGCGTGGATTTTTTAAAGATGACTTTTTTCAAGGCTCAAACAAGGCGTGGATTTTTTAAAGATGACTTTTTTCAAGGCTCAAACAAGGCGTGGATTTTTTAAAGATGACTTTTTTCAAGGCTCAAACAAGGCGTGGATTTTTTAAAGATGACTTTTTTCAAGGCTCAAACAAGGCGTGGATTTTTTAAAGATGACTTTTTTCAAGGCTCAAACAAGGCGTGGATTTTTTAAAGATGACTTTTTTCAAGGCTCAAACAAGGCGTGGATTTTTTAAAGATGACTTTTTTCAAGGCTCAAACAAGGCGTGGATTTTTTAAAGATGACTTTTTTCAAGGCTCAAACAAGGCGTGGATTTTTTAAAGATGACTTTTTTCAAGGCTCAAACAAGGCGTGGATTTTTTAAAGATGACTTTTTTCAAGGCTCAAACAAGGCGTGGATTTTTTAAAGATGACTTTTTTCAAGGCTCAAACAAGGCGTGGATTTTTTAAAGATGACTTTTTTCAAGGCTCAAACAAGGCGTGGATTTTTTAAAGATGACGTGGATTTTTTTTTTTCAAGGCTCAAACAAGGCGTGGATTTTTTAAAGATGACTTTTTTCAAGGCTCAAACAAGGCGTGGATTTTTTAAAGATGACTTTTTTCAAGGCTCAAACAAGGCGTGGATTTTTTAAAGATGACTTTTTTCAAGGCTCAAACAAGGCGTGGATTTTTTAAAGATGACTTTTTTCAAGGCTCAAACAAGGCGTGGATTTTTTAAAGATGACTTTTTTCAAGGCTCAAACAAGGCGTGGATTTTTTAAAGATGACTTTTTTCAAGGCTCAAACAAGGCGTGGATTTTTTAAAGATGACTTTTTTCAAGGCTCAAACAAGGCGTGGATTTTTTAAAGATGACTTTTTTCAAGGCTCAAACAAGGCGTGGATTTTTTAAAGATGACTTTTTTCAAGGCTCAAACAAGGCGTGGATTTTTTAAAGATGACTTTTTTCAAGGCTCAA